>NC_081411.1:326452758-326523671 GCF_030272615.1 Cryptomeria japonica
TATCAATCCGTGATACCGGGAGATTCTGGAACCATCAAGTTGGAATACAAAGAAATTGAGGATCTAGGGTTAACTGGTATTCTGTATATACTAGAATTCAAAGATGAGGTTATCAGATACATTCTGAGTAGGGTTCACAATGAATTTATCTGGCTGGATCAGCCTTACATGATCACAGAGGAGGCTATTCAAGTAGTCACCGGCTTACCCAAGGTCGGACAAGAACCTACCAAGAAAGTTTCCAACAATGAGGTCAAAAAAATCACCAGTGCAACTCCTGATAGTAGATCAATAAGGATAAGCACAATCACCGACATTGATGTTAAATTTACGAGCATGATAATAGGTTATAAGGCAACTCTATCCAACTGATTGAATTATGTTGCTAGTTCATGCATTCATGTTGCATATCAGATGCTGAGAGATGATGTGAAGTATGATTTATGTGAATGGATAAGGAGTAAATTGATGTTGAACCTTGGAAAGATCAAGGGAGTTAAGAAAGGCACTTTTAGATATGGAAACTTGATTGTTTGTTTAATGCTTTACTTCTTAAATGAGCTACCTAGTCTAGGGAAGAAGCATTAGGCTCATGACATACCAGTAGGTATGCAGATCAAGGAAGCAATCACTGGTCTTGGTATTGGAAGAGATGAGAAAATTTGGGGGTATTTCAAAAAATTCCAAGAAAATATGAGGCAAAGGGAGAGAATATCAAAGAAAATTATGGAGAAGTACTCTACTGATATATGTTTTATGGTAAAAAATGATGTTTATGGAAGAAGTTGAACCAAGGACCATATGGATTATAGAGTTTGGATATGAGGTAGATGATAAAAATTTTGAACTCTATGCAAAAATGTTGTTAGATGCCCCATTAGATGATAAAACAGAGCATTTTGGTACAACAGGAGAGAAGCCTCTTGAAATGAAAACTAGTTTTAACATAAAGAGAAGAGAGAATAAAATAGAAAAGATGTTTGCATATGTACAAGATATAATTCATAAGATAGACACTCAACTGGGTTCTAGATCCAAATAGGCAAAAAAACTGACAAAGGATAGTACTACTGAAGTGATGAAGCTTGAAGCTTTCATTTCCCCTATCACTTATGATTCTGTCCCTGAGGATAATGAACCTTTGGCTTTAAGAAGGGTACAAAGGAAGAAAGTGGTACAACCACTGGTAGAGCAGAAGAAGGCAGAGCCTAGGAGGAGACTTGTTAAAAAGGAAACTAAACCTACTGCACCTCCACCACGGACAAGGAAGCCTATGCAAAAGAGGATACTAGTCACACCTACAGCTACAACCCCAAGCAAAAAGAATAAGGGTGATTATACTGAAACTGGTAAGACCACAATGACCTATGCTAAGCTTATTGATGAATTCACAAAAGATGGAATTTTGAAAAATGTATCTAAGTATTATGAAGACTTAGAAGAAAATGAGCAAAATGAAATAGAAGAGGATATTTTGTTGTATATAGACATTTATAAGAAAGCCTTGGTTGAAATTTTTAAAGAGATACCTCTATCCTTGTATAATAAATTTGAGGCTAGAAGACTTGAAACTGTCAAGAGGGATAGGGAGATTAAGGAAGTAGCACTTTTAAAAATGTGTTGTGCTAAAACCAATGAGGAAATGAAAAGATGCATAAATGTTGCAAATAGGATAGTTTTTAGTAGTAAACCTTGATAGATAAGCCTTATGATAGGAAGAGTAAATGAGGTGATAAAAGAGACTAGTAAGGGTTGGACCAAATTCTTTAAGAAAAATCTATATTTTCTTACATCTCAAGAAGAATTTGAAAAAGAAACAACTTCCACCATTCTTGACAAATCAAAAGGGAAAGGTATTTTGGGAAGTTCAACTCCAATTTTGGCACAACCGGCAGTAACTATAGATATACAGACACAACCGACAGTAAAGGAGAGTGTACAGTCTGTACCGGCACAAACCATTTTTTAGCAAGGCAATGTATAGGGCACTGTAAATATTATGGATAATACTCCACTGGCAGTAACTGACACTGCACCAAGTGGCAAAGCCACCGGTGCAAAAGAGGTTGAAGAGGATAAGGTAAAAGAAACTGATTCTATACTGGCAGTTAAAAATAATTCCCTGACAAAGGTTTTGGAAATCGACACCTCTCAGGTTGAGAAGAAATCAGTCTCTGAGATGAGTCCAATTGAGTTGATGATGATAGCTACTAAGAAATTACTGAAGGAGGGTACTACAGATAAAAGAATAATTGATCAATCGGTTATAGTGTTGCATAGATTGATACCTGACTGTCAGATTGAAGATGGAGCAAGCCCTTCTGGCAAGCTCAAGACTCTAAAAAAGCACATTTCTAACAATATTTAATCTCTGAAGTAGATTGCAGACCGACGGGCTTTGGAAAAGTTCAAAGCAGCTAAAAGAATAACTTTTGATTAGGTCATAGATACAGAGAAGAAGAAAATTGAGGACAAACTTATTCTTATTGAGGTTTGTTTAAAACAATGTACAAATATCTATATAGTGTGTTGTAACATAGAAATCCTTACAACTAATATAGATGGAAAATTGAAGGAGTTATATGACAAGATAGCTAGCATTGCTAATTATTCTGATGGATTAACTGCACTGACCACATCTGTTGATGGACAAATTTTGTCCTTGTAGAACCAAAAGTTTTCTTTGGAAAAAGAGAAAGATAAGATCATTCGCAAGGCAAGAAGTCTTAGAGGACTGGTAAGTCCTAGATTAGATTCATTGGTTGTTCATAAGAGAGAGTGCATGGACATGATAGCTAAACCCACACCGATAGAAGTCAAAGAGAAGGAAACACTAGCACACTTACTAAGTGGACTAGTATCCATTTCTAAAACTTTCAAATCACCTGGGATACATATCTTTAATTATTGGATAAGGTATACCTAGAAATCTTGAAGTTGGTTAAGCTCCAGTGAAATCAACATTATTCATAAATATTCTTTGTTTTGAAATTCTTTTAGTGGTCTTTGGCATTAATGTCAAAGGGGGAGTATGTATATATGTCAAAAATATCAGAAAATACTAGATAAGAACACATGGGAAGGATATCAAGATATCAGAAGGAGTGTATTGCTTAGGGGGAGTATATTTCAGTTGAACTGATAGGGAATCCATTTTTCACATGAGTGTTGCCATCAATGCCAAAGGGGGAGATTGTTGGAAATTGGCACTCATTGAATTCATTTTGTTCTCATCAATGGCAAAAAGATTAGATGGAAGTCATATACTAGCACTAGGAGGCATATACCAGCAGACACCAACTTTGGAGCATTCAGGGCTACACTAGCACCGACACTGATATCAATACTTCAAGGAAGTCGACATCAAGGAAGATTTATTTAGTAAATCATTTTGTAATTATTGTTGAGGTCGACATTGAATATCTTTTTTTAATGTATTGTAAGCCGACATAAGGCACATTGTTTGTAATGGGTATAGGAGAATATAGAAGAACTGTATAATGCAAAGTATATGTATGTAGATCATTTTGTATGTGAAGGTTATATCATTCAATGAATTTTAGATATCTTGGAAAGCATTCTTTGAGGAGAAGAGATACCAGTAGTAGTGTTCAGAGTTTATGAACCAGTACAGAGCAGAGCTAGAACCGAAACTCTATTTGGCATAGAAGATGCATTCTTGAGTTCATTTTTTAGTGTTTTACTTTAGCAGAAAGCTTGTAGTCAGTGAGGCTCTTTAGTAATGAGTAGTATGCTCTATGAAGTATGCCTTCCTACATATGCAGGCCCCCATTATATGTAATATCTTTTCATATGGACAGTGAGCTGATATTGTGGGTCACAAATGCCACCATGGTTTTTCTTCTTTGAGGATTTCCATGTATAAATTTTGTGTTTTATGGTGTTCATTTATGTGTATGGTTTATTTTCTTCTTGTTCTATGTTTATTTGTTTATCGGTTTATAGGTATATGGTATAAAAGGATAAATCTCATCATACTGGTAGAATACTCATTCACCCCCCTCTCAGTGTTCTTGGATTCCAACACCAAGATGGTGGGGTGCCCTGGTCTAGACTAGGGTGCCACCATGCCCTAGTCAATCCAAAAATAAGATGAGGAAATCAACAACTGAGAGAAGGTATCTCTAGGATAGGCCCCACTCAGCAATGCAAAAGTGACATCAAATTCAGAGTAAGAAGGGGCAAAAATAGGCCTAGGGGAAATGAAAATAAGGCATGCTAAGGGAGGAGCACAAATATGAGGTATAAATTTTATCGGTTATAATTTATGATGCTACATTTATCCCCCACTTTAACATGAGTATGAGCCTATTCAAATACTTGTGGTAAAGTAGAAAGATGAGGAAGAGAGAGAGAAGCATCTAAGAGTGGGGTCATAAAAATTAAGACATCACTAATTTCAAGGAATCAAGCTGCTAATATTAGGATCTTAACTCATGTAATCACATGCAAAGACAAATAAAACAAGACAAAGAAAAAAGATAAACAAATTTACAAATAAAAGATGAAAGAGATACAACACAAGGGGTTAGTAATAAAAAGAAAAAGGTCCAAGTCAACTATTTGAAGAGACCTTGATAGTCAAAATGTCTCAACTACTAATCTCATTCTCAAAATACTATTACAAGAACATAAGTGGTCACATGAAAAGAGAGATCATGCATTGAATGATGAAACATGATCCAAAAAGTAGCAAAGATATTAGATCATGAGAAGGATAAATAAGAGAACATGTGTTAGGGTTCCCATAGATACTGAGAGGGGGGGGTGAATCAGTATCTGACCGGTAATGAAGTTTTCTTAAAACTGAATATGTAAAATATAAAGTAACAGTATATCAGTATGCAAGAATTAATGCAAATAATAGAATCAAAAGCATCCACATGAAAAGAACACCATAACACAAGATTTTTAATGAGGAAACCCAGTGTGGGAAAAACCTCGGTGGGATTTGTGACCCACAATATTCACTTACTGGCCAATAAGAGAATATTACTTACAATAGGGGCCTGCACATGTAGGAAGGCCAACTGCCTAGAGCTCATTGCTCAATAAGAAGTCACACTGACTTACAATGAGGATTTACACAAATCCAATATTCTGTACTGCTTTACAATAGCATCTTCAATGCCAGATTCAGTACTGGATCTCGCTCTGTTCTTTGCATATACCCTTGAACTACAATTTGCACATTAGGTCTGCCTTATAATTTATTTAATACATTCTATCCATATCCTACAAATGCCTACAATGATCTCTTTTATATACAAGAGTCATTTTACAATTTTCCAAGTCAACTTACAATAATAAACAAAATATTACATATCAAAAATCCTGTCAGCCTCTATGCCAGTATACATATTTTCTTCTGTGCTGGTGCCGGTGTAGATTGATCTTCTGATGCTGGTGCACTATCTTGCTTGTGTTATACTTTGCCGGTATAATATCTTGCTGGTGCCATAGGATTGCAAGGTTGCCTGTATGAAGCTTTGCCGGTATAATGTCTTGCCAGTGCTTGAGGATTGCAAGGTTGCCTGTATGATGCTTTGCCAGTATAATGTCTTGTTGGTGCCTTAGGATTGCAAGGTTGCCTGTATGATGCTTTGCCAGTATAATGTCTTGCCAGTGCCTTAGGATTGCAAGGTTGCCATCAATGACAAAACCTTCAATCACACACAATGTCTCATTGGAGTGTCCATATGCCAACAATCTCCCCCTTTGGCATTGATGGCAACACTCATGAGAAATTTCAAAAAGATATCCAAAAATGTGTATACCAAAAATGTTACCAAAAGTGTGTGGGCTCCCCCTGAGCATGTGATCCCTGTGTTTTGAATTTTCTCATTTACTACTCCCCCTTTGGCATTAATGACAAAGGTTAGTAGATAACCTCAACCTTGTAGCTGGGTAGTTATTATCTGAAGAATATCTGCCAAAATTAAGTTTATATCATCCATAAACTTCTTGCTCTCTTTTATTGCTATCTCAGTTCTGTATACTATACCAGTGAGATACTGCAAGTGCTCTGCCGGTGTCTTGCTACCCTGTGTTAGTGCCTCTGAGATTTCCTTACGCAGAGATGCTAAATAGTCCAATCTTGGACTTAGTTTAGATCTCAAAAATTTTGCCTTGTTTATTATTTTCTCTTTTTCTCTCCCTAATTTGAGCAGTTCTTCCTCAAAATTTGTTATCTTTTCTTCAAAAACTGATAATGTATCAGGTGAGTTAACAAAATTATCAGCAAGTTTATTGATCTCTTCCTGTACCTTGCTCATCTTTTTATCTACATCTGTGGTCAAAAGGTTTATCTTGCAAGTGTCTTTGTACAGAGTTTTGAACTCTTTCAACCAATTGCACAATTCCGGTAGAAGTGTGTCAAATTCCCTGTTACACTTCTTTATTCCTTCCTCAAAGAATTTATGTTTCTCTTTTTCTACACTTTCCTTTATAGTTTCTACCTTTGTTTGCTCAAAATTTCCAAAAATATATTTACAGAGTGTATCCAACTAGCCTAAAGAATCTTTGTTGGCTATATTACAATTGGGAGCTATTAATTTCAAAACTAGAATTGAATCATCTATCGCTTTATATGCTTGTGAGCTATAATCTGTTATTTTCTTGATAGATTCGAGCAATACCTCTGTCACATTTGATGGTGACCCAATAAACTGAGTGCCAGTGGAGGTTGCTATGCTGGTATTGACCTCTGGTAGGTCTGCTTATGTCTCCATCTCTTTAAGCACAATTTTTCCTGCATCATGTCTTACCGGTGGAGTCTGTTCTGATGGTTGCTCTGTTTGTGTTCTAGAATCCATCTTTTTCTCTGAATCTGCTGCCAGTTGCTCTTTGTTTCCTATTACCAGTTGTTCTTTATTATCAGATTTATCTATGGTATCCTTATCTACCACTATGTTTATTTCTTGAGTATCAACATCCACAGTATATAGGACTTCAGGATTAGGATTATTATCCTTTGTGTCCATGCTCTCAGTTGCTGGTTGATCTTCTACAGTTGTTTTTACCGGTGGAGTATCTAAAGGAGGTGGGGGTAAGTTGTCTCTGATCTTAATACCTGGTGGTCCACCAACTTTACCTTTCCCTTTATCCTTTTGATATACCAGAATAGGCTTGGGATTCATATATTCTTCTTGTTTTTCCTTTTCAACCAAGAATCTATCCCAACCATCTTCTGTTTTAGTTGAAATTTCAATGATTCTACTTGCCATTAATGATATATGTTAGTGTGCAGTGGAAAAGACTGTTCGGTTGGCCTGAGCTATCAAGTCATCAATTTCCTTAGGTGTGTTGATTGGATATACAGCAAGTAATTTTTCTATTTTAATTTTCTTATCTAACTCAATTACTCCTTGCCTTCTGGCCTCAAGTCTTTTATATAACTCATCAGGTATTTCATTTAGGACTTGCATCAAAAAATTTTAATACATATCCATGTGTAGTATAACACTTTCCTCAACTTGTCCTTTCTCATCCTCTAATAGGGTGTCATAGATTTTCCCTATGTTTTTCAATTTTCCTTCCTCTGTGATCTCATTCAGCAATATGTCAAAAGGGGCCAAGTTAGTGTCTGTCTTCTTCTTCTTCTTGGGGGTTAGCTTTTTCTTAGGAGGGGCTTTCTTGACCGGAGACCTTACAGCTTGTTGCTTCTGTCTTGTCCTTCTAGGTGGAGTGGATACCGGTGAGGGGTCTCATTTCCTAACAACTCTTTTGAAAGTTGCTGGTATTTCTCCTTCTAAGGAGGTATCTACCAATGATAGATGAGTTTCAGGCTGTTGGGCTACCAACTCTTCTTCTGTTATGCCGGTTTTCTTTAATACATCATCTTTTAAGGCTTTTGCTTGCCTGGATCCCTTCCTCACAGATGCCTCAACTTTATTTACTCTCTTTTTAGATTGTATTTGACTTTCAATGTGCTCAACACTACCAAATACTTCTTCCTTTGGTTCAGGAGGGGCTTCCAGAAGTGCTTTGGCATAAGTTTCCACTATGTGGTCATCTGTTTCATACCCCATCTCTATAACCCAGACTGTTCTAGGGATGACTGCTTCCATCCAGACCTCATCCTTTTTTATTACAAAACATATATCATCCTTGTACTTGTTGACAATTTCTTGTGATAGTCTAATCCTCTTATTCATTCTGACCTTAAGTGCTTGAAAGTACTCATGGATGTTCTTATCTTTGTTTTCACCCATGCTATTGAATAAGTTAGACAATTGTTTTCCTACCGGTAGGTCAAATCCAAAATCCTTGTTGCCTATACCGGGAGCCTGTTTGGTTATGTGTAGCATCAAGCATACAAGTAAATTTCCAAATTTAAATGTTCCCTTCTTATCCTTCTTGATTTTTTCCAGATTGTCAATTAACTCATCTTTTAACCATTCATAGACATCAATTTTCACATTGTCCTTAACCATGTCATAAGCACTCTTTATGCATAAACTGGAAATAGAGTTAAGCCTATTTGCATGAGTTGCTTTGTAACCTAGAATCATGCTAACAAATCTAACATTTATATCAGTTACATCATTAACCCTCAATGATCTCTTGTCAGATGTTGCACCAGTTAGGTTTGTTACTAGGTCATTGGAGACCTTCTTGGTTTTGTCAGGTCGGGTATCAGTGGAAGGTAACCCTGTTACTGCTTCATAGCTTCCTTGGTAATCTTGTGAACTGAATCAAGCCAAAAGAATGAACCATGTACCCTGCTAAGAACTATCCTAACCACTTCCTCAGGAAATTCAAGAATGCAGAGGATTTCAGTGAATCCTAGGGTTTCAACAATTTTATGTTCAGGCTTCACATTTCCGGCATTATCACATATAATAGATTTATACATGTCTTTGAATTCTTCATCACCTAATTCCTCTATGTTGCAATGTATATACATTTTAGGGTCTTTTGCATAAACAACACCCTTTGGAATTTGGGAAAATGCACCTGTGTTGTCATCTTTCTTAGCTACCTCGAGAACTAGCTAAAACATGGGCCTAGGTCATTTTATAACCTCAACTACTATAGGGTTTGCTATGAATTCAGGTGCAGAGGAGGATGCCATGATGATAAATACCTTTTTCTGCCTTTGGATGGATTGGTTGCTGAAGTGCTTTGCCTCTTTGCTCGGAATGCCTTAGCTCAAAAATCTTCGCGCTCTTCTGAAGGTTTGAATTCACGGTGAAATGAAATGGAGCCAAAAACCTTATTTTATAAAGTCTTTTCTGTCACCTACCACATTAATTGTTTGCCGGTAATATATTAACTCAACTCTATTTGTCGGTAATGAAGGATTTTCAACTTCTTTTCTGTAACTGAGGGAATAATAGCACATTTGTCATTAAGTTGCCAAACCCTCAAGATAATTTTCTTCAATTTGATGAAGAACATCCTATCGGTGGAGCATTGCTCTGTCCTACCAGTGGAGCATCATATTGTTCTGTCGGTGAAGCATTTGTTGATTCTACCAGTGGAGAAGTAACACCAATATTTAGATCACCTTTTCTAATCCATTGCTTTGAAAATTCTTGCTTAACCTCTTCAACCTTTTCTTTACCTTTCAAGCTAGCACTTTTATTATCTACCGGTGTACCTTTACTTCTATAGAATTTAGCAATATGACCAATCTTGTTACATGCATAACAAGTTACATTATTTTTCTGAATAGCTTTTCCATAACCTATGTCGGTTTGTGTTCTACATTTATTTGATAAATGACCAAATCTTCCACAAACATAACATCTTACATTCATTCTATAATTTTTAGAGTTATGACCAATCTTGTTGCATTTGGTGCATTGACCGGTGGGAGGATTGATGTTCTGATAATTCCTAGATCTACATTCATTTGCCCTATGACCATATTTATTACAGTTAAAGCATTTTCCATTGAATTTATAGGTATTAGAGAGTCTTACCAGTTTGCTTTGATCCTGGGTGTTTGCAGTACCGGAGCTTTCTCCAACTTCAAATCCAACTCCAGAAGTGTCACCTTTGGGTTTTTGATTTTTCAATAAGGTACCAAGTTCTTCTGAGCTTTTCTTGAATTTTTCTTTATGTTGATTTGCAGTTTCCAATTCCCTTTCTAAGATCTCTTTTTGTCTCATTCGTTCATTTGAGTCATTTTGAGTATGCATCAGATCTGTCTTCAACATATCATTTTCATAGCTAAGTCTTGTGTTCTCATTTTCTGCATCACTTAGTCTTCTAGTCAATTCTTCTTCATTCTTCTTTCTATCCTCAATCTCTTTATAGAATCTCATAGTCATATCCTGCATTTCATTTTTTGTTGTCATGATCTCTTGTTTCAATTTGCCTATCATATCATTTAGTGATTATTTTTCATCATTTTCATTTTGCAATTTTTCACAAAGTTCTCTTCTCTTGTTTCTTGTAACAGTAAGATTTTTTTGAAGTGCCTGAATAATGTCCTGAGCTCCTTCAAGTTGCTTCATCAGATTTTCCATCTTTACCGATGTCAAGATCTTCCTCAAGCTGTTAGGCTTCAGAAAATAGAGGACCAGGCTCCGATACCAATTGTTAGGGTTCCCACAGATACTAAGAGGCAGGGGTGAATCAGTATCTAACCGGTAATGAAGTTTTCTTAAAATGAATATGCAGAATATAAAGTAATAGTATACCAGTATGCAAGAATTAATGCAAATAACAGAATCAAAAGCATCCACATGAAAAGAACACCATAACACAAGATTTTTAACGAGGAAACCCAGTGTGGGAAAAACCTCGGTGGGATTTGTGACCCACAATATTCACTTACTAGCCAATAAGAGAATATTACTTACAATAGGGGCCTGCACATGCAGGAAGGCCAACTACCTAGAGCTCACTGCTCAATAAGAAGTCACACTGACTTACAATGAGGATTTACACAAATCCAATATTCTGTACTGCTTTACAATAGCATCTTCAATGCTAGATTCAGTACCGGTTCTTGCTCTGTTCTTTGCATATACCCTTGAACTACAATTCGCACATTAGGTCTACCTTATAATTTATTTAATACATTCTATCCATATCCTACAAATGCCTACAATGATCTCTTTTATATACAAGAATCATTTTACAATTTGCCAAGTTGGCTTACAATAATAAACAAAATATTACATATCAAAAATCCTGTCAGCCTCTGTGCCGGTATACATATTTTCTTCTGTGCCAGTGCCGGTGTAGATTGATCTTCTGATGCCGGTGCACTATCTCGCTTGTGTTATACTTTGTCGGTATAATATCTTTCTGGTGCCATAGGATTGCAAGGTTGCTTGTATGATGCTTTGCTAGTATAATGTCTTGCCGGTGCCTTAGGATTGCAAGGTTGCCTGTATGATTCTTTGCCGGTATAATGTCTTGCCAGTGCCTTAGGATTGCAAGGTTGCCTGTATGATGCTTTGCCGGTATAATGTCTTGCCGGTGCCTTAGGATTGCAAGGTTGCCTGTATGATGCTTTGCCGGTATAATGTCTTGCCGGTGCCTTAGGATTGCAAGGTTGCCTGTATGATGCTTTGCCGGTATAATGTCTTGCCGGTGCCTTAGGATTGCAAGGTTGCCATCAATGACAAAACCTTCAATCACACACAATGTCTCATTGGAGTGTCCATATGCCAACAACATGAATTCCATGAGCTAGTAGTTTGTATTATGTTAGGCAATCCAATAGAAGAAAAAAAATAGAGACCGTGGAATCCATAGGCTAGAAAGGTGTGTTATGAGAGATGATCCATGGGAACATGAATATTTATAGGACAACAGGTTTTGTTATGTTGTGTCATTAATGTAGAGAAGGAGCCTAAATAGTCTAGAAAGTTGTGTTATGATAGTTCCACTAATCTCAAAAAATTCTACACAAGGAGGGTTGAATAGTCTAGCAAGTTGTGTTGTGCTAGTCAACTACCTTAAAGAAGTTTAAAAAGGAAAGGTGAAAGGTCTATGAAGATAAATTATTATATTCAACTTACCCTATTGTAGATGGAATTGTTGGGTTTCCCAAGTTAAGCATCTCATCTAAGAGTTAGGTCTCATTTCGAGCATGCATCAACCTGTACAAGAAATGTAATTAAAAAAAAAATATGTATAGTTTCGGGAGCATCTCATCTAGGACTTAGGTCAAGGTTCAACCATGTACACCTCAAATAAGACATATAAAATGACTCTATCTAGTTTCTCAAAAAAAGCATCTCATCTAAGTGTTAGGTCTAGTGACAATGATGGGACAACCTGTATATGGTATACAAAATAAAAAAGTATAGTACAAGGAGGGCATGATGTATATCCCCCCAATACAATGTCAACATAGTGGTATGTTGATGTCTTAAGGAATTTAGAAATAAGGATACACGCCTTAAAACCAAGGAGATGTCCTTTAGGCAAAAATGTACATAAATCCAAGCCAAAGAGGCATGAATCTTATAAGAAAGGAGAAGACAATTGTAAAAGAGATATCTTGCAACAAGTGTAAATGGAATCCTTTCGAGGAGAAGGAGGAATAGATATTTTCCCAATTACATCTTCCTCCAAGAGGATATTTTGTACAAAAATAACATCATTAACCAAGTTGAACAAAAATTCATACCTGCCCCCTATTGTTAGGTAAATGGATTCTTGATGATAATAGCACACTTTTGACCTAAAGTGAGGGTTTTTTTTTATAATAGACATAAATCACCAAGTGAAGAATAAGTTTTAGTCAAGGATACAAACCTCTTGCATAAGACAAAATCCTTGATCAAACAAATAACTTGACACAAGGAATGAAATTGCACTATAATCAAATACCACTTATCTTAGGAAAGGTGGATCCTTAGAAAGGATAGGAGATAGAAGATAGAATCAATGTGACCCAAGAATAGGGAAAAAGGGAAGGATTACACTCCTAATGAGAGATTATACATAAAATATGAACCACTTCAAGAAAACAATAGGTCATAGGAAACACAAATTTACTCGTATGAATGAAAATTACATGCAAGAAAAGACATTAAATTATAAAAAATACAAACCAAAAGAAGAGGCAATATCCAATAAGGAGAGAGGATAGGATATAATATCCTTGATCCCCATATGAGGAGAAAAGGGAAAAATATGTTGTTGTCCAAGTACATATGATTGGAATTGAAGATGCATCACCACACATGAAAAAGATCCTAAAATAAAGTTCAAGTACTAATGTCATATGGTGAGGACCAACATAATATGAGGAGAAAAAGAAAACATATGTTGTTGTCCAAGTATGATTGGAATTGAAGATGCATCACCACACATGAAAAAGATCCTAAAATAAAGTTCAAGTACTAATGTCATATGGTGAGGAGCAATATAATTGTTCTGACGGTATGAACAAATTTTATCCTTTTATACCATACACACATAAACTGGTAAACAAATAAAAATATAAAAAGATGCAAATAAACCATCCACATAAATTAACACCATAACACACAAAGTTTATAAATGGAAAACCTCAAAGAGGAATAACCATGGTGGGATTTATGACCCACAATATCAGTTCACTGGCCATATGAAAAGATATTACGTATAATAGGGGCCTGCACATGTAGGAAGGCATACTGCCTTGAGTATACTTCTCATCACTAAAGAACCTCACTAACTACAAGCTTTTTGCTAAAGTAAATTACTGAAAATGAACTCAAGAATGCATCTTTTATGCCAAATAGAGTTCTAGTTCTAGCTCTTCTCTGTAACTGTTCATAAATTGTAAACTACTACCGATATCTCTTCTCCTCCAATAATATTTTCTAAGCTATCTATAGATCATTGCATGATATAACACTCGCATACAAAATGATCTTCATACATATACTTTGGATTATACAGTTCTTCTATATTCTTTTATATCCATATCATGTCTATCTCATCTATATCTTCTATATATTTCAAAATGACCTAACAGGCTGACCTATATACCCATTACAAATAACATGCCTTATGCCAGGTTACAATACATTTACAAAAGATATTCAATGTCGGCCTTGACAATAATTACAAAATAATTTATTAAATAAATCCTCCTTGATGCTAGCTTCCAATGAAGTATTGATGCTGGTGTCGGTGTAGGCTTGAATGCTCCAAAGCTGGTATCTGCCGGTATATGAATTCCATTTGATCTTGTTGCCATAAATGATAAAAAAATGAATTAAATAAGTGTCAATTTCCAACAATCTCCCCGTTTGGCATTGATGGCAACAATCATGTGAAAAATGGATTCCCTGTCGGTATGCTCCCCTTGAGATATAATCCTTCTGATATCTTGATATCTTTCCCATGTGTTCTTATCTAGTATTCTCTGATATTTTTGACATATATACATTCTCCCCCTTTGACATTAATGCCAAGGACCAATGAAGTAATTGAAATAATTTCAGAACAAAAGAATAAATGAATACTGCTAGTTTCACTAGAACTTAACCATCTTCAAGATTTCTGGGTATGCCTTTTGCAATAACTGGAGATATGTATCCCAGCCAATTTTCAAAGTTTCAGAAATGGATGCTAGTCCACTTAGTAAGTGTTCAAGTATTTCCTTCTCTTTGACATCTGTCGGTGTGGGTTTAGCTATCATGTCCATGCACTCTCTCTTATGAACACCCAATGAATCTAATCTAACTTACCGGTCATCTTAGACTTCATGCTCTTCACATGATTTTATCTCTTTCCTTCTCAAAATAAAAAATATGGTTCTCCAATGATAAAATTTGTCCATCAATAGATGTGGTTAGTGCAGTTAATCAATCAAAAGAATTAGAAATTTTAGCTATCTTATCATATTACTCCTTTAATATGCTATCTACATTAGCTATAAGAATTTATATGTTACAACACACTCTATAGATATTTGTACATGTTTTAAAAAAACCTCAATAAGAGTACGTTTGGCGTCAATTTTATTCTTCTCTATATCTATGATCTGATCAAAAGCTATTCTATTAGATCCTATGAATTTTTCCAAAGCCTATCGGTTTGCAATCTGCCTCAAAGATTGAAAATTGTTAGAGATATGCTTTGTTAGAGTCTTGAGCTTGTTGGAAGGGATTACTCCATCTTCAATTTGACAGTTAGGTATTAATCTGTGCAACACTATGATTGATTGGTAAATTATTCCTTTATTTGTAGTACCTCCTTTTAGTAATTTCTGAGTAGCCGTCATCATCAATTCAGTTGGACTCAACTCAAAGACTGATTTCTTCTCTACCTGAGAAGTGTCAATTGCCAAAACCTTTGTCGAGGAATCAGTTTTAACTACTGGTATGGACTCATTTTCTTTTACCTTGTCCTTCTCAACCTCTTTTGCACTAGTGGCTTTGCCACTTTGTGCAGTGTCAATTATTGCCGATGGAGTGTTATCCATAATATTTATAGTGTCCTATACATTTCCTTGCTCAAAAATGGTCTATGTCAATATAGACTATACACTCTCCTTTACTGTCGATTGTGTCTGAATGTCTATAGTTACTGCCAGTTGTGTCAAAATTGGAGTTGAGCTGCCCAAAATACCTTTCCCTTTTGATTTGTCAGGAATGGTGGAAGTTGTTGCCCTTGCAAATTCTTCTTGAGATGTGAGAAAATATGGGTTTTTCTGAAAGGATTTGGTCCAACCCTTACTAGTCTCATTTATCACCTCATTTACTCTCCCCATCATAAGGCTTATCTACTAGGGTTTGCTACTAAAAACTTTCCTATTTGCAACATCTATGCATCTTTTCATTTCTTCATTATTTACAACACCACACATTTCCAAAAGTGTTACTTCCTTAATCTACCTATCTCTCTTGACAACGTCAAGACTTCTAGCCTCAAGTTTATTATACAAGGATAGAGGTATCTCCTTCACAATTTCAACTAAATCTTTCTTATAAATGTATATATATAACAAAATAGCCTCTTCTATTTCATTTTGCTCATTCTATTCTAAGTCTTCATAATACTTTGATACATTTTTCAATATTCCATCTTTTGTAATTTCATAAATAAGCTCAACAGAGGTCATTGTGGTCTTACCAGTTTCAGTATCATCGCCCCTTTTTTTTTTTGCTTGTGGTTGTCAGTGTGTCAGGTTTCCTCCTTTGCATAGGCTTCCTTGCCCATCGTGGAAGTGAAATAGGCTTAGTTTCCTTTCTAACAAGTCTCCTCCTAGGCTCTGCCTTCTTCTGCTCTACCGATGGTTGTACCACGTTCTTCCTTTGTACCCTTCTAAAAGCCAGAGGTTCATTATCCTTAGGGTTAGAATCAAAAGTGATAGGCATAATGAGAGCTTCAAGATTCTTCACTTTTGTAGTACTAGCCTCTGCTAGTTTAGCTGCCTGTTTGGATCTAGAACCTAGTTGACTTTCTATCTTATGAATTAGATATTGTACATATGTAGACATCTTTTTTGTTTTCTTCTCTCTTCTCTTCCTATTAAAAATGGTTTTGAATTCAAGAGTCTTCTCTCTTGCTTTACCAAAATGCTCTATTTTATCATCTAATGGGGCATCTAGTAGAATTTTTTCATAGAGTTCAAAAATGTTATGATCCAACTCATATCCAAGCTCTATAACCCATATTACTTCCATAAGAGTTTCATTAGTTTTTACCATAAAATAGATATCATTGGAATACTTCTCCATAATGTTCTTTGATATTCTCTCCCTTTGGCTCACGTTTTCTTGGAATGTTTTGAAATACCCCCAAAGTTTCTCATCTCTGTCGGTACCAAGACCGATGATTGCTTCCTTGATCTACATACCTACTGGTATGTCATGAGCCCAACGCTTCTTCCCTAGACCGGGTAGCTTATTCAGGAAGTAAATAATTAAACAAACAATCAAATTTTCATATTTAAAAGTGCCTTTCTTGACTCCTTTGATCTTACCAAGGTTCAACATCAATTTACTCCTCATCCATTCATAGAAATAATACTTTATATTTTTCCTTAGCATCTGATATGTAGCATGAACACATGAACTAGCAACTGAATTCAATCAGTTGGATTCAGTTACCTTGTAACCTATTATCATGCTTGCAAATTTCACACCAGTGTTAGTGATTGTGCTTATCCTCATTTATCTACTATCAGAAGTTGCACCGATGAGCTTTTCAACCTCATTGTTGGAAACTTTCTTGCCAGGTTCTTGTTCGACCTTAGGTAAGCTGGTGACTGCTTGAATAGCCTCCTTTGTGATCATATAAGGCCTATCCAGCCAGATAAATTCATTGTGAACCTTTCTCATAACGTATTTGATAACCTCATCTTTGAATTCCAATATGTACAAAATATCGGTTAACCCTAGATCTTTAATTTCTTTGTATTCTGGTTTGATGGTTCTAGAGTCTCCTAGTATCATGGATTGATACATGCTTTTGATGTCCTCTGTGCCCAAATCCGCCAGGGTGCATTGAATGTATGCCCTCACATCTTCAACATACATCACGCAGTCAGGAACCCTAGAAAATGCTCCCATAGAGTCTTCCTTTTTAGCAATTTTGGGAACCTCCTTGAATACGGGCCTTAACCTATCCTTGACTTCGACAATGGTGGGATTTGCAATAAAAGTAGGAGATGAAGATCTAGATGCCATTTCTAAGAATACCCAAAAGTGTACTTCAGATAACTGCTCGAAATCCTTTAACAATGCTTTTGCTTTCTCTTAACTTGCCTTTTCTTCACTTTGAATTCTTGAATGCTTGGTGAGTGAAAATGATTTCACTTACCCCATTTTATCCACAAATAAAAGCCTAATCTTTCTTTGTAATAAATGATTCACCAACAACCCTACATATGCTGGTTTCATAGTTTTGTGTTGGGTAAACCTTTATCAATGATGAACATAATTCTCTAGATCTCTTCCACATCTCGTTAGATATCTTCTGGGGTAATATGCAATATTTTGCAATGACTTTACCAACCCCTAAGGCTTATGCCTTAGTTACCGATCGAACTTCTTGTCAGTGGAGGAATGCCTTATTCTATCGGTAGAGTTACCCATGTAGATCCATCTCCACTTGATTCTTTAGATTTTCTAACCCATCTCTTGGAGTGATCTTGTTGTATTTCATCTACCTTATGCTTTCCTTTCTCATTATCTTTATCATTATTAACCGGTTGAGTCTTGCTTCTACAATACTCAACAATATGACCTATTTTGTTGCATGCATAACATGTAACATTGTTCTTGTGAATTGCTTTGACATATCTGGTATCATTTCTTGAGATACAATGATTAGCAAAATGTCCAAACTTTCCACATGCATGACATTTAACATTCATTCTACAATCTTCTGATCTATGACCATATTTCTTGCAATTTGTGCATTGGCTGGGAACATAATTGTAGTTTTGATTTGCTTTATTTCTGCATTGTTTAGCCATATGCCCAAATTTATTGCAAACAAAACATTTACCATTGAATTTATAAGCATTAGATTTCCTTGTCATTTTCCTTTGTTTTGATGAGTTCTGCATACCAGTTGTCTGATCTTCATTTGCAGTACCGGAGCTTTCACCTTGGACAAATCCAAGTATTCTAGAATCATCAATTTGTCTTTGTCTTTTCAATAAGCCATCCAAATGTGTAGCACTGACCTTAAAATTTTCTTTATACTCACTTGAAATAGTCAGATCATCTCTCAGAGTAGTTATTTGTCTTTCAAGTTTTTGTTCATTATTCTGGGAGTGTGCCAAATCAATTCTCAAAAGATTATTCTCATGAGTCAATTTGCCACATTCATCAAATTTGTTCTTCAAAGATATAACAAGATTATTTTCCTTCTTCTTTCTGTCCTTGATATATTTTGTTAACGTCATAGTCAGATCTTGCATTTCATTCTTCATGAGCATGTTTGCTTGACTTAGTTTCTGACATTGTTCCTTAAGTGCATTCTTCTCCTCATCATCTGGTTTTTGCAAAAATTTCTTTGTTGGCATTTTGCTTATAGATTGCATTAATGATATGTTGTCATTGATGTCAATTGAACTAGTGAATGATATTCATGATATTGTTGATGTTATTGTTGTTATTGCTTTTGTCTTGTAACCAGTATGATGAACTTTGAGGAAGATTTTGTAAACCGGCATGTTAGTTTGTAAACATTTGTATAGGGTTAAAACTTTCTATGTTATGTAACCGGTAAAACCTACCAGTTGTTTTTGATAAACCCTAACCGATCAAGTTTATTGGTTTATGACTTGATGTTGAGTAGTAGTTATGGAGACATGTGTAATCATTATATGAGGATAAGTTCAGATTGTTTTAGAGCATTTGTTTGTTTTCTAGGGAAGGAGCAAAGTGGATTGCATCTAATGCATCAGTGAGTGATGAGTTACAAGTCCGATGAAGTGGTGATCATGGAGCGGTTTGAATTTTCTTGATTAATGTGAAGAGATTATTATGATTTCTAATAGTCAATATTGTAGCGACTTGTTTATAATCTTGATGATGAGAATTAGGTTTTTGTTGTGTTACTAACCTAGTGGATTTGTATTATAGGTCGATGAAGTTATTTTGTTAAGGTGTTGGCAAGATTGGTAGAAACCAGTTGAGTGTGAGGTTGCCTAACCAAAGAATGGATCTACAGTTTGAGTAAAGGTAGATTGAATCTTAAGAAGGATCTAATCAAGAAGATGTAGTGCTATTCAGACAGATCAAGAAAAACTATTGTTTTCTAACAATTACAGCAGAATTGAAATCCCCTAACCGAGTAAGCTCTAACAAGCTTGGTTACTTCATAAATCCTCTAACAAGGTGGTCCATTAGTTTGGATTCTCAAACCCTCTATCAAGGTTACTCCTAACAGGGCATTTTGCTTTTCATCAAGGCAATTTGTACATCCCTTAACGGGGTGATTCCTAATAGAATCAGTTCTTAACAAGACTTATTGTAAAAGCTTTAATAGCCTTGGCTCGTAACAGGATGAACTTCTGTTGGTGTAAATAATTATTCATCATGGATATTATTACACTTACTTAAGTTTACTTAGGATAATGCATTTCATAGTAGTTTGGATATGAGACACTTGGGTGTTTGTGCCACATTGGGATAGTGTGTGTAGGAGAAATTCCACCTCTTATGGTGTTGATCTTGTTATTACACTATCATATCCACTTATTGTGGAGTGATAATTCCACCTTCGATGGGTGATCCACCTCATGTGGACTATTATATTATTTCTCCTACCTACCCACACCTATTTCCTACCTACCCTTGTTTCTTATTGAGCCACATGTCATGTTTGTGTGCTCATACATATCCCTAGCCTTGCCTATATAAGCAGGCTCATCTACATTGTATGTAACTAGATAATCCAGTTGATTATTGATCATTTTCTATTGATGAGAATACAGTCTATTCTTATCCCATATTATGTCTCTATCTTGTACATTTCAATGACTTCTTGATCTTGGCAAAATCCAACATGGTATCAGAGCTATTGGAGCTTCATTGATTCGTCTTGAAGAGGCATTATTGTGACGTCAAGAGGCAGATCTGAGGAGTATCGTCATTTGGAGGCGTCCTAGACCAGATCCGACCTCTCCATTGCGTCCGGAAGGCCATTTCCATGAATTTTGGTTATAAAGTTGGCCTATTTTGGTGAGAAAAAATTTTTTCCCCAATTTTGCTTATCGTACGGATTTTTCGAATATCGCTCTATTTTTTTCAAAAAAAATTTTTTCTTTATTCTGAAAATTGTTTCAAAAAATCAAAAAAAAATCAAAAAATCAAAAAATTCGAGCAAAAAATTGAAAAGCAAAAGTTTTGAAAAAAAAAAAATTTTTTAGTTTTTGGGGGGTCCGCAGACCCCCCCCCCGTGCCGACTGTACGTGTTGCAGGCTCGCCGTCCTGTCAGCGCCTGCTGACTGTCCGTCCGTCGGCGCCTGTACCTCGCCGACCTGCACGACCGCCGGTCCCTGCTGCAGCGCCCGTCCTCGTCCACACTCGACGCCGCCGAGGAGATCTCCGCCCGCTCCGGCTCCTCCCCCAGTCTCCGTCCCCGGGCTCAACTCCGCTCCGGCACCTCCCTCGCGCTCCGACGTTCCTGTCCACCGCTACGGCTGCACCACCCCCGCAGCACCGTCTCTGCCTCTGGCCCGTCTGACAGGTCACATAATCGCACAGTCCCTTCTGCCACGTCAGCAAAGCCACGCGGACAGAGTCAACGCCACGCAGACCCTTCGTACGACAAATCAGCCTTTTCCGTACTACCACGTGGAAATCCGTACAGACACGTTGTTATTCCGTACGCAGAGTCAGCATGCCACATCATCGACCAGTCACCCTGCCACATCAGCATTCCGTACAGTATGGAACATACACAGTCAGCACGCCACCTCATCCGTCCGTACGGTACGGACGCACAGTCAGCCAGGCAGCGAAGTTTTGGTGACGGTCATACGGCCGTCAAATTTAACCCTGTGAATTGCTGACGTCAGCGCCACATCAGCAGGGTTTGGAAATTTTTTGACCCCCTCTCATTTGCATTTTTGATTTTGCAGTTCAACTTCAAATGGCCATAACTTGCTCATTTTTGCTCCTTTTTGGGTGCAATTTTTTTTGAAATGGGCTAGAATTTCGTGCTCTCCGCAGTGGTGAAAGAATTTTTTGATTTTGATGCACGGATTTTTCAGAAAATGCAGTTTTTGGTGACTGTCCCTGAGTAATCCCAGTTTTTGCAACTTCAGAGGCTTCGTTTGGGGTCATCTGACCTCCTTTTCATGTGCCGTTTTTTTTGAAAGTGCGTAATTTTTCGTCTACTTTCACATGATGCTATCAGATTGATGTCATTGTAAGTAGAAATTGTACTTTCAGATCTTGGCCATTTTTGGCTCTTTTGGTACTTGTATATTTGCTTGAATCTCAGTTAGATTCATTGCACTATTGATTGAAGTCTCTTGTATCTCATTTGAGAAGTTGTAAAATTTGCATCATAAGCCCACTTTGCCTTGTTTTGCAAGTGGCTCAATGTAATCGCACTAAGTATAAAGTGCCAAAATCATCACTTTTGGGGGGGTACTTTGATTGATTGAATTTGGGGGGTGTCTCTTGTGCTTTTGTGCTCTTGTGTTCTTTCCTTTTTGCTGCTATGAGTTCTTCTAAGTTTCCTCTCTTAACTCCACATAACTATGCTACTTGGAAAATTGATGCATGGAGTAAACTTATGGAAAAAGGACTCACTCATTACATTGATGGAACTATTGTTGCTCCAGCTGATCCTAAGGCTGATCCAGTTGGTCACTTAGATTGGCTCACTAAAAATATCATGGCAATTGGTACCTTAAGAAAGTATGTATCAAAGGATCTCATTTTTCATATTGAGAAATGTACTCTAATCAAGGATGCTTGGCAAAAGTTTCAAGACTTGTATGGTCAAGTTGATGAAATTAGGGGATATCAAATTGATAGTGATCTCAACATGTTAGATCCCAAGAACTTTGATACTATACAAGATTATGTCACTAAGGCAAATGAGTTGAGGGCACAACTCAAAGATTGTGGCATTGATAAAAAGGATACTCAATTGATATTCAACTTGATAGGGAAGCTTCCACAAGAATATGCAGCATTTGTTTCTAGTTTCCAAACTCATAGGATGACAATGGGTTCAAGCTACAAAATGCCTACATTTGATGCTTTCAATGAAATGTTGATGATGGAACAAACTAAGTTGATAAGCATGGGCATTCTTAAGACTTCTTCTAAGTCTCAAGCATTGGTGGCAAATCAAGGAAACAAAGGAAATCAAGGAAAGGGAAACTCAAACAAGAAGAAATGGCAATCAAAGCCTAAGGATAAAGCACAATCTTCTCCACAACAAGGAGATTCATCTTCTTCCAAGAAAGATAATTCACCAAAGAGAGAGAGACCTACTTGTGCTTATTGTAAAAAGATTGGTCATGAGGAACATCGTTGCCATACTAAGAAGATTGATGAGCTCACACATATCATCAAAAAGCATAACATTGATTTACCTAAAGTCTACAAAAAGGATGATTCATCAACTTCCACTTCCTCACATTCAAAAGGAAAAGGGCAAGCATTCATGGCTTCTACAAGTGGAAAGACTCACTCTTTTGGAACAAGAAAAGGACAAGCTCTATGTGCTACAACAAATCATACTTCAGAGAGATGGCTTCTAGATTCAGGGGCTTCTCATCATATGGCATCTTCACAATCTATGTTCTCTACATTTGACCCTTGCACCATGCCTCAGATTTTGATGGGCAATCATACATACATGGATGTGATTGGGAAAGGATCTATTGACATTGGGGATAACTCCTTCAATGATGTGTTGTGTGTACCCCACTTGACAAACATTCTCCTTTCTATCTATCAAATCACACATGGCGCAACTAAGAAAGTTGTGGAGTTCACACCTGACTCAGTTTTTATTAGAGACATGGAGACTAGAGCTATCATTGTAACTGGGGTGGTTGATCATGCATCTCGGTTATACTCCTTTTCAGATTTTGTTGATGATGATGATTACACATTTGATGATTCTACACATGATGATCACACTTATTGTGATGGTTTAGACTTTGAGGAGAACTTTGGATACTTGAACATGGGGATTCTCACATGTAACCCAGTTCTTGAGTCTTGTACTTCATCTTCTCATATTGATATCACATCACCTATTGCACCTGATGATGCAGATAGTGCGACAGTTTTGCCTTCATGTGATTCAGTGCAGCCGGATATACATTGTCTTCCAGCTTCAAATTCATGGGATGATTACTTGACAGACATTGCAGGTTTGTTTGTGGAATCCTACATTGCAGATTTGGGAGACATCATTGATGACATACATCTTCTCTTTGATGAAGATGATCCTTCTTCGATTGTTGCGAGGGCACACTCTGACCCTCTTGTTCATTCTCTACATGATCATTCTTTCGAGGTTGACATGATTGTGGATACTTATGTACAGCAGTTGTAGGAGGTCTCTTTATTCTCTGAGGAGACACATGAGTCTTTGGATATTGTTCTACATTCATCTTCACTAGATGTTGGAGTTCCTTTTTCAGCAGTGTGGAGCAGTTCACCACCTTTGGAAGGGGTATCTTTCAGCATCGACATGGGGACACTTGAGCAGTTTTCAGAGATTCCTTTCATCATGAGTTTTCTTCATACATCTTCCCTTCATGATTGGGGAGACTTCATGGATACACCTTTGGTTTTGTTTCTTCCTAAGGGGAGAAATGTTGTTCGACGTTCGTGGAGCAGTTTCTTCATACATCGAGCTTCTATCATTGGTGCAGATTCTTCATTGAGGGATGATCACAGTTTGACTTCTCTTCTTCTCTCATATGGGGGGGACTATTTCCTCACATGGGGTTTTGTTCCTCACATACTTCTTTGAGAGTTTCTTGTATAGCTTTCATCTCTCTTTTGGGGGAGGGTTTTTTCCCATTGGGTTTTTCTCTCTTTCCCCACTTTGTGAGAGATTTCATTGCATTGGTTTGCATGCATTTGCATTTGTGCATGGGTACCTAACATGGCCTTGTAGCCAGGACCCATCTTGCATTGCTTAGTTGCATTGTAGACTTAAGTGCATTCCCCTAAGTTGCACTTAAGGGGGGGTGTTGGTGTAAATAATTATTCATCATGGATATTATTACACTTACTTAAGTTTACTTAGGATAATGCATTTCATAGTAGTTTGGATATGAGACACTTGGGTGTTTGTGCCACATTGGGATAGTGTGTGTAGGAGAAATTCCACCTCTTATGGTGTTGATCTTGTTATTACACTATCATATCCACTTATTGTGGAGTGATAATTCCACCTTCGGTGGGTGATCCACCTCATGTGGACTATTATATTATTTCTCCTACCTACCCACACCTATTTCCTACCTACCCTTGTTTCTTATTGAGCCACATGTCATGTTTGTGTGCTCATACATATCCCTAGCCTTGCCTATATAAGCAGGCTCATCTACATTGTATGTAACTAGATAATCCAGTTGATTATTGATCATTTTCTATTGATGAGAATACAGTCTATTCTTATCCCATATTATGTCTCTATCTTGTACATTTCAATGACTTCTTGATCTTGGCAAAATCCAACAACTTCAAAAGATTTCAGATAGCTATCCTTGTGAGTCTCATCTCATTGTGGGTTATACCTATTTAGGTTTTCCATGTATAAATATTTGTGTCAAGTGGTGAATGCTTTTGTGGTTATGATCGTATTTGTTGATTTGATTAACTACTTAACCATTCTGATAAGGCATGATAAATAGAAGCATTAAGAGATGAATATGTTGACATATGATTAAGAATTTTGATGTTTACAAGATTGAAGTTGTTTACTGTTAATTTGTCATAACACTCAAACCGATTGATGTTGAGTAATCTAATGAGATATTATCTTGACAAAATTATTTGTTGATAAGTTTATTTTGAGTTTGGGAGTTTGTATCAATTTTTTAGTTTACTGATTCACCCCCCCCCCCCCCCTCTCTATAATCTACCAGATACTTTCTCTTTCATCATACCATCAATTGGTATTAGAGTGTCTTAGGTCCTCTTTAACCTAAAGCCTAACAACTTGAGGAAAAGATCATTTAGATCATGATGAATAAGGAAGGTCCAAAGTTCAACAAGGATAACTATAGGATATGGAGCGACAAAATGAAGATTTACATTAAGTGTCTTGGAAGTCAATATTGGGATCATGTAGAAACTATGTATGTTACACCTACTAGAACCTCGATTGATGATCAAAAGAAAGAACAACAAGAGAATCATCAAGCATTAGAGGATATTATAGGTTCCCTGTCTAATGCTAAATATGTAGATGTTCACGGTCTTGAAACTACATATAAAGTATGGAAAAAAGCTTGAAGAGATTTGTAGTGGTGATGAACATGTTAAGATTGCTAAAGAGGAGAGTTTAAGAGGAAATTTTGATGATATGAGAATGTTTGAAGACGAGAATATCAAATAGGATGGTCAAAGGATAAAAGAGATAGTTGGTGAAATAAAGAGTGTAGGAGGGAAAGTGGAAGATGCCACAGTAATCAGTAAGGTATTAAGAACCCTTCTACTGGTCTATGCTATTCGAGTTGCTGCTATTCAGGAGCTGAAGTCTATTGATAAAACAAAGGTAAATATTGACTCTATCATTAGCAAACTTAATTCTTTTGAATTGAATGACTATGATGGTAGTGTGCAGAAATCATAATCTACAATCCGAGCTTCTATTTCTAACCCATCTGTGAGAAGAAGTAGAGATATCAGCCATAGCTATGAATCTAGATCCAGTAGAGATGTTGATGATGAAGATAGCTTAGTGTAACTTGAACCATTGTTGGCAAAATGACTTCCTAGAGGCACTAGAAAATACAAAGGTAAGCTACCATTGAAATATTTTGCATGCAACAAAATTGATCATATAGCAAATAATTTCCTTAATAGTGAAAATGAGCACAAGAAATACAAATTGAAGAAGTATAAGGGTAAAGGAAAGAGATATTTTCTTGTAGCTATTGACAGTAGTATTACTGATGATGAATTTGATGATGATGCTAGTGAAGATATTGTGTTTGTGGCTATTAAGGAGGAGAAATCAAACCAGAAAGCATTAGTGTCCAGAATGGATAACTTTGATGATTGGATCATTGATAGTGGTTGTTCACATCACATGACCAATTATCAGAGCAAATTTGTTTCCTTAAAGGAATTTGATGGCAATGTTGTCATATTTGGCAATGACTCGCCCTCTATGGTTAAAGGTAAGAGAGTTGTTTCTCTTAATGGGAAGAGTAGTGTTGGTGATGTTTATTGGGTTGAAGGTCTAAAGCACAATCTTTTGAGTGTGGCACAACTTAATGACAAAGGATACCCACTGGAGTTTAGAAATGGTATGTGCAAAATCTTTGACAACAAAGGTGCATTGATTGCAACCAGAAAAAAAACCAGAGGTAATCTATTTCATCTTAATCCTAAAGTTACTAACTGTTTGATTACAAAGATAGATGATATTTGGCTTTGGCATAGGATATTTTGTCATATAAAATTTGATAACATTGTTAAAGTGAGAAAGTCTAAGATAATAAGAGCTCTACCTTAGATAGACAAATCGGTTAATGCTATTTGTAAAGAATGTCAGTTAGGAAAGATGACTTTTTCAACTTTCAAGAGTAAGTCCTTCTCAGCAAAGAACTTGTTAGATTTGGTTCATACAGATCTATGTGAACCAATAAGAACAAGAAGAATTCAAGGTGATATATATTTCATGATCTTCACTGATGATTGTTCAAGGATGATGTGGGTCACATTCTTGAAGGATAAGAATGAAGCTTTTGGTAAATTCAAGGCATTCAGAGCCTTAGCTGAGAAAGAGAGTGGCAAAAAGATAAAATGTCTGAGAACAGATCAAGCCAGTGAATTTACTTCTGAGGAATTCACTAAGTATTGTGATGAGAATGGTATCAAGCAACAACTTTCTACACCAAGGACACCACAATAGAATAGTATCACAGAAAGGAACAACCGGTCAGTGGTTGAAGCAGCTAGGATAATGTTGATACAAGGAGGTGTAGCGAAAACATTTTGGAAAGAAGCTATAAGTACAACTGTCTATACAATGAACCAAGTTATGGTGAAAAGAGGTAAGGACAAGACCCCTTATGAATATTGGTATGGAAGATCACCTGATGTTAGCTATTTTAAGATCTTTGGTAGTAAATGCTTTATCAAAAGAGGTGATTACATAAGCCAGTTTGAAGCTAAGAGTGATGAAGGCATATTTCTTGGCTATTCCACCAAGAGTAAGGCCTATAAATTCCTCAACAACCAGATACAGAGAATTGTTGAGAGTGCTGATGTTCGAGTGGTCCAAGAAAAAGGATGAAGATCCTTGCATTTTTATTTTGGAACCTAAAACTATTAAATCGGAAACTAGTAAAACAAATTCTCATGTACTTGTTCAACTAAAACAAATAAATTCAAAGGAAGAAGACAATAAAGAAGCTGAACCTAAAGAAAATGATCATTTTATCCCTAGATATGTGAGACTGAATCACAGTCCTGAGTAGATTATTGGGGATAAGGATGCTAGAGTTCTAACTAGAAGGAGAATAAGAGAGAACTCTTGCATGATTTCCACCATTGAAACAAGAAGTGCTAAGGAGGCATTTGGTGATGATCATTGGGTGAAAGCTATGGAGGAGGAATTGGATCAAATTGAGAAGAACAAGACTTGGACCGTAGTACCCTGACCAGTAAACAAGAATATCATAGGTACTAAATGGTTGTTCAGAAACAAGTTAAATGAAGATGGTGTTGTAGTTTGCAACAAGGCAAAACTAGTTTGCAAAGGTTATGCATGAGAAGAAGTAGAAGATTATGGGAAACAATTTGCACCATTAGAAATACTGGAAGGTGTCTAAACATTACTTGCATTTGCAGCTCATAAGAAGTTTAAGGTATACTAGATGGATGTTAATTCTACATTTTTTAATGGGATATTGGAAGAAGAGGTATACATAAAGTAGCCTGATGGTTATGCATTGACAGATAAGGAAGACATGGTATGCAAATTGCATAAAGATTTATATGGATTAAAGAAGGCACCCAGAGCATGGTATGAAAGGCTTCATACACATCTGATGAAGATAGGCTTTGCAAGACCGAGTGATGACAACAACATTTATCTCAAGTCTGAAGGAGATGAAATACTAGTCAGTGAAGTATTTGTTGATGACATTATATTTGGAGGTAATGATGTCATGAGAAACATCTTTGCAGATGAAATGAAGAATGACTTTGAAATACTGTTAGTAGGGGAAATAAAAAATTTCATAGGCTTGCAAATACAACAAATGAAAAATGGTATTTTCATTACTTAATCTAAGTATGTGAAATAGGTTTTGAAGACTTTTGGCATGAGTGACTTTAAACCAATTGGAACTCATATGGTTACAAGTTGTAAATTGTCCAAGGAAGATGTATCTAAGTTTGTTGATGAAAAGGAATATAGGTCAATGATTGGCAAATTACACTATGTTGTTCATAGTCGATAGGATATTGCCCATGTAGTTGGTATAGTTGATAGATTTCAGAAAAATCCAAAGGAAGCACATCTAATAGAAACCAAAAGAATTTCTAGATATCTGAAAGGTATAATTGAATATGGATTATGGTATCCATATGTAGGAAATTTTTATTTGAAGGTGTACATAGATGTTGATTGGGTAGGAAATGTTGATGACTGGAAGAGTACTACCAGTGGAAAATTCTTTCTAGGAGGAAGGCTAGTTTCATCGAGTAGTAAGAATCAGAGTTGTACTTCACAATCTACTGTGGAAGCTAAGTATGTAGCATCTTATATGAATTGCACACAAGCTATTTAGAAGAGGCACATTTTGGAAGGTTTTAAGATGAAGATCTCAAAACCTATAAAGATCTTATGTGATAATACAAGTGCCATAAATATTTCTAAGAATCTTGTTTTGCACGCAAGGACTAAGCACATTGAATTGAAGTATCACTTTTTGATGGAAAAAGTTCAAAGTAAAGATGTTATCTTAGAGCATGTTTCTACCAAGGAGCAACTTGTAGATATTTTTACCAAACCTCTGCCTAAGACTACATTTGAGTGTCTTAGAAGACAACTAGGGGTTGCACCCCTTCATGAGGTCAGTTGAACATGATGTTGATTGCATCAGTCCCTGAATCACTTGCATAATTTTACATGGATTGACATAGAAGTGGATGTATTCCACAAGGGGAACATCCAGTTCCAGTATGTTGTTGATGCACAGCGAGAGAAGAATTACATGTTTTTCTTTCAATTTGGCATTGTTGTCAAAGGGGGAGAAGAATTATGTGTCTAATTAGGTGAACTAGTGGTAGGATGAAGACAGACAGAGCATGGTGAATACTTGGTAATGTAAACTACGATTCCTATTCACCAATCCACAACAACAATCAGAGGCATTGATATTTGTATTGACATCAATGACAAAGGGGGGGATTGTTGGCATTTTGCATATAGATTACATTAATAATATGTTGTAATTGATGTCAACTGAACCGGTGAATGGTATTCATGATATTGGTGATGTTATTGTTGTTATTTCTTTTGTCTTATAACTGGTGTGATGAATGTTGAGGAAGATGTTGTAAATTGGTATGTTAGTTTGTAAACCGATGTATAAGGTTAAACATTTCTATGTTATGTAACCGGTAAACCCTACCAGTTGTTTTTTATAAACCCTAACCGATCAAGTTTGTTGGTTTAAGATTTGATGTTGAGCGATAACGATGAAGACACATGTGATCATTGCATGATGATAATTTTAGACTATTTTGGCACATTTGTTTGTTTTCTAGGGAAGGAGAAAAGTAGATTGCATCTAATGCATAAGTGCATGATGAGTTATAAGTTTGATGAAGTGGTGATCATAGAGCGGTTGGAATTTTCTTGATTAATGTGAAGAGATTGTTATGATTTCTAACGGTCAAGATTGTACCGACTTGTTTGTAATCTCGATGATGAGAATTAGGTTTTTGTTGTGTTACTGACCTAGTTGATTTGTATTTAAGGTTGATGAAGTTGTTTTATTAAGGTGTTGGCAAGATTGGCAGAAACTAGTTGAGTGTGAGGTTGCCTAACTGGAGAATGGATCTATAGTTTGATTAAAGGAAGATTGAAGCTTAAGAAGGTTTTGATCAAGAAGATGTAGTGCTATTTAGACGGATTGAAGAAAACCTATTGTTTTCTAACAATTACAGTAGAATTGAAATCCCCTAATTGGGTAAGCTCTAACAAGCTTGGTTACTTCATAAATCCTCTAACAAGGTGATCCATTTGTTTGGATTCTCAAACCCTCTACTGAGGTTACTCCTAATAGGGTATTTTTATTTTCATCAAGGCATTTTGTAAATCCATTAACCGGGTGATTCCTAATATAATCAGTTCTTAAAAGGACTTATTGTAAAAGCTTTAATAGGCTTGGCTCCTAATAGGGTGAACTTTAAAAGAGTTCAGATAACTATCCTTGTGAGTCTCATCTCACCGTGGTTTTTACCTATTTGGGTTTTCCACGTATAAATATTTGTGTCAAGGGGTGAATGCTTTTGTGGTTATGATCTTATTTGTTGATTTTATTATCTACTTAACTATTCTAATAAGGCATGATAACTCGAAGCATTAAGAGTTGAATATGTTGACATATGATTAAGCATTTTGATGTGTACAAGATTGAATTTGTTTACTGTTAAGTTGTCATAACAGTCAAACTGGTTGATGTTGAGTAATCTTATGAGATATTATCTTGACAGAATTATTTGTTGATAAGTTTATTTTGAGTTTGTGAGTTTGTATTAGTTTTTCAGTTTACTGATTTAGCCCCCCCTCCCTCTCAATAATTTACTAGATACTTATTCTTTCATCATACCATCATTCTTTTCTCTTGGTTTGAGTAGATGATAACCTTTCTTGCAGGATAAGAATGAATTCATTTGCAGAATTCAATTCTTCTTGCAATTTCAAGTTCTTCATCCTTTCAGCATCATAATATTAAAGTTCCATCTCAAGTTGCTTCTCCATAGCCTTGTTGAAATATTCTGGTTTCAGGATCTTCCTCAAGCTGTTAACCTTCTTCCGAGGTACCAAGCTCTAATACCAATTGTTGGAATCCAAGAAAACTAAGAGGGGGGTTGAATCAGTGTTCTAGAGGTATGAACAGATTTTATCCTTTTATACAATACACACATAAACCGGTAAACAAATTAACATATAACAAGAACCAAATAAACCATCCATATAACACAAAGAATTTATATGTGGAAAACCTCAAAGAGGAAAATCCATGGTGGGATTTGTGACCCACAATATTAGTTCACTCGCCATATGAAAATATATTACATATAATAGGGGCCTGCACATGCAAGAAGGCACACTACCTAGAGCATACTACTCATCTCTAAAGAGCCTCACCAACTACAAGCTTTCTGCTAAAGTAAACTACTGAAAATGAGCTCAAGGATGCATCTGCTATGCCAAATAGAGTTCTGGTTCTAGCTCTTCTCTGTATTGGTTCATAAACCCTAAACTATTGGCAAATGTACACTCCAATGAGAAATTGTAGGTGATTGAAGTTATTTTCATTGATGGAAACCTTGCAATCCTATGGCACCGACATGCACCGATATCAGTAGACTCTACACCGGCATATAGTTCATTGGCATCAACAAAGATGATTACTGACACCCGAAGTCGATAGGATTTTGTTTATTGCATAATGTATTTGATTATAATATATTTTTGTAAGCTGACATGGCATATTGTAATAAGACACATATAAGTATGAGATCTTGAAGATCATTTCATAAGTAGCATGGAATATAACTCAAGGATGTATCTGCTATGCCAAATAGAGTTCCGGTTTTAGCTCTTCTTTGTACTGGTTCATAAACCCTAAACTATTGGCAAATGCACACTCCAGTGAGAAATTGTAGGTGATTGAATTTATTGTCATTGATGGCAACCTTCAAATCCTATGGCACTGGTAGGCACCGACACTAGCAGACTCTACACCAGCATACAGTTCACTGGCAGCGACAAAGATGATTACCAACAACCGAAGCCGATAGGATTTTGTTTATTGCATAAAGTATTTAATTGTAATATATTTTTGTAAGCTGACATGGCATATTGTAATAAGACACATATAAGTATGAGATCTTGAAGATCATTTAGTAAGTAGCATGGAATAGGACATGATAGATGGATATGATGAGCGAATATTGAAGTAAGGTTTATGATTATTGCAAGAGCTTAAACCAATACTGAACCTAGCATAGTAGATGCTTTTTGTAGCAGTACATCAAATTGGATTTCTATAATCCACTTTTGTAAGTCAGTGAGACTTCCTTTTGTAATTGAGCAGTGAGCTCTAGGCAGTGAGCCTTACTGCATGTGCAGGCACCATCTTTTGTAAGTAATATTCACTTATTGACCAGTGAGAGAATATTGTGGGTCACAAATCCCACCGAGGTTTTTACCACATCGGGTTTCCTCGCCAAAAATATTGTGTTATGGTGTGCTTTCTATGTTATGTTTATTGTTCTTATTTACTGCATTAATTTTGGTTTATCAGTACACTATTTTGGAATGCAATTCACTTAATAAGTTCAAAAAATCCATTAACCAGTTAGATATTGATTCACCCGCCCCTCTCAGTATCTTTGGGAATCCTAACAATTGGTATTAGAGCCTAGTCCTCTATTTTCAAAAGCCTAACAACTTGAGGGAGATTCTGAGATCGGTAGATGGAAAACTTGAGAAAGCAATTGGAAATAGCTCTTTCAGATTATGATGTAGAAAAGTTGAAGAACATGAAACTTGAAGATGATCTGAAGACTACACAGGAAATCATTCAAGGACTTCAAGAAAATCTCAGTATTTCTAGGAACAAAAGAAGAGAACTTTATGAGAAGATGCAGAGTGATGATGGTGAAAAAGAAACTCTTAATGACCTTGTGAACAAGCTAAGACAAGAAAACAATACTATGAGGAATGAGATGCAAGATATGACTATGAGGTTTTGTAAAGACATTGAAGACAGAAAGAAGAATGAAGGTGACTTGGTTAGAAGACTAAATGATGTTGGAAATGAAAACACAAGACTCAGTCATGAAAATGATATGTTGAAGCTAGATTTGATGCATACACAAAATGATAGAACTAAACTCATGAGACATAAGGGAATCTTGGAAAATGAGTTAGCTGCTGCAAATCAACACATAGAGAAATTCAAGAAAAGTTTAGAGGAAATTGATAACATGTTGAAAAATCAGAAACCTAATGGAGATACTAATGGCCTTGGCTTTGAAGTTGGTGAAAGCTCTGGTACTGATCATAATAAACCAATAAGACAACCTAATGCTTACAAATTTAATGGGAAATGCTTTAACTGTAATAAGCATGGTCATAGAGAAAATCAGTGTAGATCTAGAAACTATCAGAACACTAATGCACCCACCGGTCAATGTTCTAAATGTTAGAGTAAAGGTTTTAATTTAATCATGTTGATTAAATTACCTTTATTCCTCTCTTAAGATTTCACTTTAGTTTGCATTTGTGACATTTAATAATTATATTAATTATTAAATGTCTACCTTTTAGGGTTGCACAGTATCCTTTTATAAGGATTCATCATTGTAATTTATCTCTCTCTTTGGATGAATACATTTTTTCAGCTTTCAGAGCACCCTTGCTTGTTTGTCTCCATCTCTTCTTTCTGTGACAGGTTATTTGCATGCAGGTGATCTTCGGGGTCTGTGAAGTTGGCTTTCTCAACTTCTACATGGTATCAGAGCTCCAGACCTGCTGCTTCCTGTTTGTCTTCTAAAGAATTTGGAGCTACGAGGGTTAGATCTGACTTTCAGGTTTTGGTTGCATCAGATCTGTGTTTGTCTTCTGGTTTTTATTTTGGAATAGGGGGGTATTTTTTTTTCGGTGCACTTTGAGCCCAAACGGACCTCACCGTTGAGCTCGTAGCGCCCAAAAACCCCTATTTCCATATAAAATTCGTCCGACTTGGACACAGTTGCTCCAGAAGGCAAAAAAATTTTTGCCCCAAGGCCGTACGGCCCCAGGGCACGTTTTTCGAGGTTGAAAACGCAAAAAGTTTATTAAAAAAATGCCAGGTTTTTTATTTTTGTGAGCGCTGCCCACACAGAGGAGACCGTGCCACCGCCGCGCCACCTCTGCTCAACCGCGCGGCCACCCGCCGCTCGCCTCCACCAGCGGCTCTGCCTTCAGCACCGCCGACCGGTGTTTAGCCCCTGAGGGCTCTTCTTCGGCCGCCAGGGTTCTATTGCGACCAGGAGCCCGCGTGCTAGCCCCCGCCGGTTCGGCCAGCCCCTGTAGCGGTCCTATTGACGACCAGGAGCTCCACCACAGCCGCTAGCGCGCCAGCCCCCTGGTCAGTCATGTGACCAGGGGCCGAAAGTCTTAGCCCCTGAGGGCTGTGAATTTTTTATTACCTTTCAACCTACCTTCACGAAATCGGGCATAACTCGGGCATTTTAGCTTGGATTTTTGAATGAAAATAGGCGTTGGAAAGCTGGTTCCGAGCTCGATCTAATTGATGGCGGTCTTTTTCTTTGATTTTGCCGTTTTGCAGTGTTTTTTGCCAGTCAAAGTTAGAACAAGTTTTTTGCACTCCAGGAGCCATATCTTTTGCATACAGACTCCGTTTTTTGCAAATGAATAGGCGTTGGAAAGGGGTTTCTGTGCTCTTTCCAGATCTGTCATTTATTTTTCCAAAATCTACACCAGGTACATTTTATTCAGTGCTTTGTGTTTTCACACATCTGTCAATTACTTGGACATTTCATCACTTGGAAATGATTTGTTTGCGTGGGATGGCTTTATTTGATCTGCTTTATCAGTATTAAAGTCATTTAGTCTCAGATTTGTTAATTTGAAGAGTTATCATGGGTTTTTCTACTCACCCTTCAGTTGTATTTCTAGAACGGGGTAATTATGAGTCATGGGCAAAGGGCATACTTACACACTGTAGGTGGCTTAATATTTTGCCTTATTTGTATGATCTCATACCTGAACCAGCAACTTTAGAGGGAAAACTAGCTTGGGATATCATTAGAAATCACATAGTAGGAGTTATTTTGTCTAGTGTTGATTCTGACACTGTGTGGGCTATATTGGGCATTGATTGTCCTCACTCACTTTGGACACGTCTTTGGGAGATCTATGGAGACCCCAGTCTTTCTCCATTCCCAAAGGATCCTGCTTCAGATTGTCTTGTACCCATTGGTTGGAGAGATAACACACCTTTTGATCATGATACTTTAAAGGAACTTCAATATTTAGACACCCTTACATATTCCGATGAATCAGAGGATTGTCTCATAGTTCCTACTCTTCAGACTGAGATTATACATGTATCAACATCATCTCCTTTTGTTCCTGATCAGTTTGATATTGCCTCTTCTTTGGCTCCTATTGATTCAGCTAAGCAGGACATCATACATCTTTCAGACATGGCTACTTGGGATTCTTATCTTGCAGGCATTTCGTCTTTGTTTGTAGAGTCCTATATTGCAGACTTGGAGGATTACTTTGAGGATTTTCAGCTCCTCTTTGTTGACAGCCATATTCCAGCTATTAGCCCACCATCATCTGTGCATTCAGAGGTTGCAGTTTTTGAGTCTTCAGTTCAGTTTGGATTCGACATCTTTTGTTTCAGTTCAGACAGAGGGATTCTTCAGCATCCTATTATGGCACATATCTTGAGACAGATTGATTCTTCTCTCTTCACAGGGTTTCTTCATCTTCGTTCTTTGGATCCATTTCTTCCCAAGGGGAGGAATATTATATGCCGCTTCAAGATCTCTTTCTGGATTCTACCTCAGGCATCCATATGTGCGACAGGAGTTTCTTCATTGTGGGGGGGGCTTCTAGTCTCTTTCTTTTTCTCCTATGGAGACCATTATATATGTACTTATATGATAGAAGTTGTCTATGGGGGGTATCATGTTATCCACCTCCCATCCTTCTGTTATTAGTGCATTTATTTCTTTCATCTCTTTTTGGAGTAGAGTTTTTCCCATGAGGTTTTCTCTATTTCTCCACTTTACAGAGATTTGGTTGTAATTGGGTACCTGATCAGGCCTTGTTGCTGGGACCCAAGTTTATTTTCTTGCATCGTAGTTACCTTTGCTTTCTTGCACATGTTTGTAACTGCACTTTTGCTCATCTTAAGGGGGGGTGTTAGAGTAAAGGTTTTAATTTAATCATGTTGATTAAATTACCTTTATTCCTCTCTTAAGATTTCACTTTAGTTTGCATTTGTGACATTTAATAATTATATTAATTATTAAATGTCTACCTTTTAGGGTTGCACAGTATCCTTTTATAAGGATTCATCATTGTAATTTATCTCTCTCTTTGGATGAATACATTTTTTCAGCTTTCAGAGCACCCTTGCTTGTTTGTCTCCATCTCTTCTTTCTGTGACAGGTTATTTGCATGCAGGTGATCTTCGGGGTCTGTGAAGTTGGCTTTCTCAACTTCTACACTAAATGCAATAAAATTGGTCACAATTCAGAAAATTGCAGAATGAATGAAAGATGTTATGTTTGTGGAAGATTTGGACACTTATCTAATCAATGTAGAACACATACCAGCATAGGATATGGAAAAGCTATTCAGAAAAACAATGTGACTTGTTATGCTTCTAACAAGATTGGACATATTGCAAAAGTTTGTAGAAGTAAGGAATCGCCGACAAATAACAATGGACCCAGTTTGAAAGGTAAAGAGAAAGTTGAAGAGGTAAAGAAAGAATTTTCAAAACAATGGATTAGAAAGTCAGATTAGAATGTTAATGAAGCTATTCGTTCACCAGTAGAATAGAGTATCACTCCACCGGTAGAAGATTCTTCATCTAACTGAAAAAAAAATCTTTTGGGGGTATGGAAACAAATTGAAAAACATGCTAGTTTACCCTCAGTTGATGGTGAGAAGTTGAAATGCTTCTTTACTGGCAGATGTGTTAAGTTTCACTTAACCGACAGGCATTTATTGTGGTAGTTGAAGAAAATGACATTATAAAACAAGTGTTTATCACTCTTTTTCACTAACCAAGCATTCAAACTTCCTTAGAGCACGAAAAACCCGAGCGAAGGCATCCATAGCGAGAAGTAAAGCAAATCATTCAAGAATTCAAAACCTAAATGTAGATTAAGGTATTTATACAATGTCTTCCTCTTTTGTACCTTAATTAATTGCAAACCCTAATGTAATTGAAGTGATTAAACACCCTAGGCCTGTATTTAAAATCATTCCTGAAGTTACGAAGAAAAATGATACCTAGGAGCATTTTCTAAAATACCCAAAGGAGTTGCATATGCTGAGGACCCTAGGATTTACATATATTGTCATATTGAAGAACTTGGTAATGATGAGATTATGAACATGTATAGGATATTAATATGTGATGAGAATGGTAATGTAAAGCCGGGACACAAGATAATTGAAACCCTAGGTTTTGTGGAGATACTTAGCATTCCTGATTTTCCCAAGGAAGTTATAAGGATTGTATTGAGTAGAGTTCATGGGGAGTTATTTTGGCTGGATTCCATTCATAAGATAACAAGAGAAGCAGTCAGGGCAGTGAAAGGCTTACCTTCAATGGGTAGCAGGCCTGATAAGACAAAAAAGGTTCCAAACGACACTGTAATGACTCTAACCGGTGCAACCTATGATAAGAGATCCTTAAGAGTCAATGATGTGAGGGATATCAATATAAGATTCATTAGCATGATTCTAGGATACAAAGCTACACATGCCAACAAATTAAACTATGTTTCTAGTCTATGTATCAAGAGTGCTTATGACATGGTAAATAGTAATGCAAAGATTGACATATGTGAGTGGTTAAAGGATGAGCTAATTGACAACCTGAAGAAAATTAAGGGTGAAAAGAAAGGAACATTCAGATTTGGTAACTTACTTGTATGTCTATTGTTGTATATCACAAAGGAAGTTCCTGGTATAGGTAGAAAAGAATTTGGATTCGACATACCGGTAGGAAAACAACTTTTGGACATTCTTAATGGCATGGGAGATGACAGGGAGAAGAACATAATTGAATATTTTTCAGGCACTAAAGGCTAGAATGAAGACTAGGGAAAGACTATCTCAAACCATAGTTGACAAATACCAAAAGGAAATATGTTTTGTTATCAAGAAAGATGAAATCTGGATGGAGGTAGTGGTTCCAAGAACAGTTTGGGTTACAGAGATGGGTTATGAGGTAGATGAAAACATAATAGAAACATATGCAAAAGCCCTTGTAGAAGCTCATAAAGAACCAACAGAAGAAGTATTTGGAAATGCAAAAACTATTGAAAGAAAAGTTCAATCACTAAAAAGAATAAAAAAAAATAGAACAAACAATTAGAAAAGAAACAAGATAGGCAAAAGCAATCAAGGAAGATATATTGAATAAAACTGGTATCAAGGAGAGTGACTTGGAAGCAACACAACTGGAAGAACATCTTTCAGCAATTGCTACCTCCTCTGACACTAAAATACCAGTAGAATTCAAAAGGGTAGAAAGAAAAAGAAAACCCTCACTGGTACCCTCTCCTACACCCAAGAAAGCTTGAAAGAAACAATAGGCAGTAAGGCCTCCGGCAAGGAAAATGACCCCAAGGAAGAAGGAAAAACAAGTTATCCCTCCCTTAGACAATCTTCTAAATGAGATAACTGAAGATGGAAACTTGTCAAATGTCAACAAGTTGTATAATACTTTTAGCAATGAGGAAAAGGAAAGTATAGAAAATAGTGTAATTTTACACTTAGATATTTACAAGAAATTTTTGATAGAAGTTGTAGATGATCTACCAAGTGACTTGTACAGAAGATTAGATGCAAAAGGTTAGCAATTGTGGAACTGGACAAGAAGATAAAGATAGAAAAATTACTTGCAGTTCACCTAGTAAGATCAACAAAAGAAATTGATGAACTGATAAGTGAAGCTAACAGGACTGTATTTTCCACCGGTCACCGACATGTAGCATTAATGGCTGGTAGAGTAAATGAGATATCTGAAGAAATAGCAGACAAATGGGATATTTTCTTTGTGGAGAAGGAAAAGAAAGAAGTACTTAAATGACCAAAGATTTTTAGAGTCTATCAAAAAGATAAGGATAAGGGTAAAGGCAAGGTAGGTGGTCCTCCGAGCATAAAAGTAACAAATAACTTGCCCCCACCTCCTTCTGATACTCCACTGGTTGAAACTAATGTTACACCACTGGTAACTGATGATGTTGAGAATATGGAGACAACACATGAAGACACCAATCCTAATTTAGAAGTGTTGTATACCATGAATATTGACACACAAGAAGTAAACATTATGGTTGATAAGGAAACAATAGAGAAGAGAGATGTGGCAACTGAGCCACCGATAGAAAACATTATAGTTGAGACAAATGTTGAGGATACTATTGGAAATGTTGAAATTGGGATTGAAACACATGCTAAACAATCAACTGATCCCTTGGATACTAGAAAGATTGATGCCACTGATGTACACACTGAAAAACCTACTAAGCAACTAGCTACTCACAACACAATGAAATCTGTTGAGATACCGGTTGTAGACAGTTCAGAGGTACATACAGAAAAACCGGTAGAAAACACTGAGACACAATAAGAGAAACCAATAGTGGAAAGCACAGGAAAACCGATAGAGGTACACATTGGGAAACCTGAAGAAGAAAAGGTTGAGATAAAGGATCGAACAGAGACAGTGCCACCGGTAACAACTGAGAAAACCAAACCTTTGCTAGTAGAGATGCAAACTCAAACTAACCTACCAAAGGTCAACATAAGCAAAGAGGTTACTCACACTGATGGATTGCAAATTGTTAAAGTAGTTGGACAATCATCTGGTTCCTCCTTAACAGAATTCAGATCAACAAATGTAACAGAGGTATTGTTGGATTCCATTAAGAAAATAACTAATTGCAATGCACTTGCATACAAGGCAATTGATGATACCATACCAATTTTGAAATTGATTGCACCCAAGTGAAATGTAGAAAATAAAGATTTTTTGAGCCAATTAGACACATTGGCTAAGTATATAACCGACAATCTACTAATAGCTGATCAGATTAATGAGGAGACATTCCATGAGAAAATGAATAAAGAGAAAGAAAAATTCTTTGAATAATCAATAAAGAAGTGCATATAACACATTGACACATTATTACCGGCACTAGGAAAGACAATAATGGACTTCAAGAAGTTGTACAGGGATTCATGTAAGACCAACATTTTGACAGAGGACATAGATAAGGAGATCAATAGAGTACAAAAGAAAATATATGATATTGCTGATAATCTAATAGGTTCATCTGAACCCATATCAATAATAGAGCAGGAAATTGTAGGCTTTGAAGAGAAAATTGAAAAATTTGAAAAAGATAAGGAGAGATTAAAGTTCAAGGCAAAGGAACTAAAATGTAGACTAGGTCCGAAATCATGTCTTTGAGAAAAGAAATTTTTGAGGCTCTTGTTCTAGGACTTAAGACATCTGAAGAGAAAATGCACATACTCACCGGTACCATCCAAAGGACAAAAACATCACTAAAGGATAGTGAAAGGTTCACTAACAGCTTAAATTTTACACTAGCAGATCTATATCAGATTGTAACCCACTAGTTACAAGGATCCAGACAAGAACTACACTCAATTGACATTGATTGACAAGCTTTGTCATTGATGCCAAAGGGGGAGTAGTAGAATAAGAAAAATGATTAACAGAAGAGATCATCTGCTTAGGGGGAGCACATAGTTTTGGAGCACACACTTTTGGTAAGATTTTTGGACAACACATTTTGGATACAATTTTGACTTTTTCTCATGAGTGTTGCCATCAATGCCAAAGGGGGAGATTGTTGGAAAATGCACACTCCAATGAGAAATTATAGGTGATTGAAGGTATTGTCATTGATGGCAACCTTGCAATCCTATGGCACCGACAGGCACTGGCACCAACATACTCTACACCGGCATACATTTCAATGGCAGCGACAAAGATGATTACGAGCACCCTAAGCCAACAGGATTTTGTTTATTGCATAATGTATTTAATTGTAATATCTTTTTGTAAGCCAACATGGCATATTGTAATAAGACTTATATAAGTATGAGATCTTGAAGATCATTTAGTAAGTAGCATGGAATAGGACATGATAGATGGATATGATGAGTGAATATTGAAGTAAGGTTTATGATTATTGCAAGATCTTAAACCGGTACTAAACCTGGCATAGAAGATTCTTTTTGTAGTAGTACATCAAATTGGATTTCTATAATTCACTTTTGTAAGTCAGTGAGCTCTAGGCAGTGAGCCTTCCTGCATGTGCAGGCACCATCTTTTGTAAGTAATATTCACTTATTGGCCACTGAGCGAATATTGTGGGTCACAAATCCCACCGAGGTTTTTCCCACACCGGGTTTCCTCACAAAAAAAATTATGTTATGGTGTGCTTTCTATGTTGTATTTATTGTTCTTATTTACTACATTAATTCTGGTCTACAGACACACTATTTTGGAATACAATTCACTTAATAAGTTCAGAAAATCCATTAACCGGTTAGATGTTGATTCACCCCCCCCCCCCCCCCCCCTCAGTGTCTTTGGGAATCCTAACATGAACTACTACCGATATCTCTTCACCTCCAAGAATTATTTCCAAGCTATTTACAAATCATTACATGATATAAGATTTGCATACAAAATTATCTTCATACATATACTTCACATTATACAATTCTTCTATATTCTCCTATATCCATATCATTTCTATCTCATCTATATCTTCTATATATTTCAAAATGACCTAGCAGATTGGCCTATATACCCATTACAAATAATATGCCTTATGTCGGCTTACAATACATTTACAACAGATATTCAATGTCGGCCTTGACAATAATTACAAAATGATGTATTAAATAAATCCTCCTTGATGTTGACTTCCAATGAAGTATTGATGTCGGTCCCCTTGCCAGTGCTAGTGCTAGTGTACGCCTGAATGCTCCAAAGCCGATATATGCCTCCCAGTGCCGGTATATGACTTCCATCTGATCTTGTTGCTATCAGTGGCAACAAAATGAATCCAATGAGTGTCAATTTCCAACAATAATAAGGTGAATGGACTCCTAAGGCACTACCTCTTCACCAAGAAAAATTGCAAAATTGGTTGTAAGAGCTATGTGAGCTCAATCATATTGGTATTGAATTCTTCAAAAGCTTCACAATTCCCAAAATAATGAGAATAACAACAATGAAAAAGATTATACTCATCCCCATCTTTGTTTTAATTATTATACTTTATGAAAGGAAATATTGCACACTTATCATACTTCAATCTTGAAAAGAGTCTTGTAGCAATTTTTTCTTCATAGTCAATATGGATAGGTCTTGCCTCTTGAGATGTAGAAAAAGTTGTGCTAGTGGAAGGAGAAGGATGGTTTTCTTGAGGGAAAAGAGTTGGTAGAGAATGAAGAGGATCATTTTTTATTTAGATAAAGGAATTGGTAAAGAAGGAGGAGGATTACTTGATGTAGAAACATGTTTTGATGGGCGATAGTTTCTATGTCTTACAAAATATTATTTAGGAATTTTAACCTTATGAGAATGCTGCATAGATGTTTGAGAATTAGGATATCCTAGGCCTCTATTAGTAAATTGTATGGGAGGGTCTATAGGGATCTTAATTCCTTGTTCCTATTTTCCAAGTCCTTGTCCTTTATAGACTTATTTTGAAATAATATCATATCCAACTTCGTAGGATGTTCTCAATTGTGAAGCAGAAGGGCTTTCATTATAATTCCTTCAAAATTTATAGTGAAAGGACACATAGAAGGGTCAAAGGGATAATTAGATGAAGAATCAATATCCTCTGTATGGAAATTTCCCTTTCTATCATCATTATTCATGTCCTCTTTGGTTTGTGAGAAATAAGTGTCCTTATCATTTAAGGATTCATCTTGGCTTAATATTCTCTGAGGACAAAGATCATAAATAAAATACATAACATCATCTTTCCTACAAAAGTATTGATGATTAAGATAAGCATTGGGAGAATAAGGAGCATCTAGAGGGATTGATATACTAACATTTTGACCTTGTTCCCCTTGCACTAGGGTATGTACAGGATCATGAGGGGCCAAAAAGTGGCGATATCTTGACTAAACTCCTGACTGTTAGGCTAATTCAAAAATATCTATAAATTTAGAATGGTATCACATTTTTTGAATCTGAAACATGTGTCACATTCTATGATTTTTATACTATATGATTAATAAAACACAACTGAATTTCATAAAGTTTTGACCAAGTTATGGTGGTCAAACATATGAGTTTTTTATATTTTAAAAAAGTTGTAGTAAAAAAATCATAATTAATTATTTATTTCAGAAAAAATACAAAAAAAATGTGTCGCATATTGACATGAGTCTTCTACTTATATCTAAAATCTTATAAAATAATATTTGATTTGATTATGGCTAGGGTCGTCAGAAAGACACCTGCTTCTTATTTTTTCCTAAAATTTTAGTACTACTCCATTGAAAATTTAAATTTTCATCAAATAGATTTTTTTTTTAGAAAACAACTAGTATCTTAGAAACTACATTCAATTTACTATAGATTCTATTGTTACATATTTTTGAAATAATGTTGGCAACTTATTGAAATTTTTATGTCAATTTGCCTAACTTTATTTTTCTGATTTTCATTGCTACTTAAGGGCCTGTTTGGCCCACCATGATCCTACACATACCCACTAGAGTATGTCTATGAGAATAATATGGTGTCATGTTTCTCTTTAACTCTTTCTCTCTATTGGAGAGATCATTGATAGGAGTATTAACTCTTTCATCATTCTCACGAGATACACTAGGAGAGGTACAAGTGTTGGCCTCTTCAATGTTATCTCTAGGATTATCACTGTCTACAAAATATTTAATGTGATCTACATATGTAATTCATTTTCTTAAAAATACCATCATAAGACAACATGCAACATGGATAAAATCTTTGAGAAATGATTTTCAAGTAGGAAATATCTTTTAAATTCTAATGATGTCATATGCAAGAAAACTATGAATAAAAAGAAGTGATGTAAAATGAAAGAAGCCATTATCCAACACATGATTTTGATAAATATAACTAGGAAAAAATGTAATCACATATGAAATAGAATTGACAAATTAGATTTCATAAATTCAATAATGGAAAACCCCAAATCATATTTGAAGACACAATTGAAAAGTTAAAGCAACCCACAAGTCAATTTTAGAAGAATAAAATTAGGGTTTTTATGAGATTAACCTCTAAATTTATATAGTTCAATAACATATATGATAGTAAAGATTAATCTTTTTAAGCGAGTTAATTTCAAATCTAATAAAATAAATAAGAGTAAAGCATCAAAGAAGAAGGGTTCACTAAAACGTAATGGTGAACTATCTATCAAATGAATGTAATTATGATTACATAAGTTGTAAGTTTCATAAATGATTGCAAGTATGAATCAATTAATGACATTGGAATCAAATCTGAAAATAAAAATTAAGATTGTTACAAGCATGCAAGTTGGGTTCACCAAAATGTAATGGTGGTAAAATTAGGGTTTCACCAATTAAGATAATAAAACCACCAATATTAACCTTGAATTGAATAATGCAAATATTTAAGTAAATTTTGTAAGGTATACCCCAGATATGAAATGGTTGATAATAATATTGATGATGAAATGCACTTTAGATATAATCACAAATGTTGGATGCAATAGCATGACAAAGACATGAACATGAAATACCTAATCAAACACACATTCTTGCATGAATATTGATGTGACTTTGCTCCATCATAGTAGAAGGATAAAATGTTGGCTTAAATGCTTGATGATGAGTTCTTGACATATGCATGAATCATGATTTCTTGACAAATGCAAATTCTATCAAGTTTTGAATACATAGTTTGGTTTTGAAAGGTCATAGTAGAGGAAGTTTCAATATGCAAGAAATAGTATTTAATATTTCAGTGGAAGAATATTTTTCATCCTTCCTTACCATGAAGTTAAAATGTGCAGATTTGGATATAATGTTCACTTTTATGAATGGTGTATTTTCAACTATGTCAGTCCTCTAATTGCCTAGATGATGAGGTTAGTTGTGTTATTTTCTGATAGCAAGGTTGTCTATTAGACTTGTCCATAAATTACCTCATGTCTTCAGGATATGAGGATTTGAGGATTGTAGTTTGGAGGAAATGTTCATTTGGTTTGTTCAGTATTGTAGTTTAACTTTCAAGTGTTGGTTTTGTTCTGCAAGTTAGTTATGTTAGTATGTTCTTGACATGCTCTTTTGTGTTGTGTCTCATTTGTTTCAATTGATCTCTTATTTGAATTAAATTACTATGGTTTGAATAATATTTTGAGGATTACTTTGAGTGTTGATATGGATATCAACATGGCATGTGGTGATCTGCAATTAGGAATTTGTATTGGAAGATGTTTTTGGAATGACCTATTGATCTATTTTGTTATGTTTCTAAATATTTTGTTTGGAACCGATCTTGGAGACTATGGTAGCATGTGTGGTTTAATGGAATATACTTGAATGAATGTATTATGATGCATTTAGGTCACCTTTCTCTCTTGGAGAGGACCAAAGTGATTGTTTAAGGTTGGTATGACAAAATTTATGTTATATTGCTTATTCTATTTTTAATAGAATGAATTAAAAGTTTTGATGAAGAAATTTGTATATAAGAATGTATAGTTTTATTATTGAGGTAATGGAATAAGTGTGAATTTTTGCAAAGTGGATGAGAATAATATTCAAGCATATTTTGTGTTGGTGATGTACAAAATTCAATTGAAAATTGCCTTGATATTAATATATTTGGTACGATAGTGATTGAAGAGAGTATTTGTGATGAGATATTCTTTCCGTGATATTGTTAACTTGACAGTGAGGTTCAAGGTGAATTTTATTATTAGGAGATCTTACTCATTTGGAATTTAGCTATTTCTCTTGTTTCTCGATGGATAGTAAGTTTGTTAGTAGAATTCTACATCTTGCCTTGATATTGTACCTCGTATTTCAATAAATCTATTTGTATGTTGTCCTAATATTGTGTGCTTTAGCATTGCAAGTTCATCAAGTTCATATTGTTCCTTGGAAGTAATCCTAAAACCTTATAATCAATTTTATTATATTGTGAGTGTGATTCTCACTATGGTTTTTCTCTTATAGGATTTTCCACGTAAATCTTGTGTTCATGTGTTGAATGCATGCTTTATGCATTCATGCTTTGCAATTATAGTAGAAGATTAATATTTATATATATCTGAAAAAGAATTTATCGAGATGAATTGCTTCCCCCTTATTCATACATTACGATCACTAGATCATAATGGCACAACATAAATGATACTAAACACTTTATTTTAGAGAGCCAATTAAATATAAAACATTATATAATAATGTAGAGAATTCTTCTAGGCAGACATCAATGCACATTTCTTATACTAGCTTGTTCCATAAAGCTCTTAGGTACCTAAATGTCCTAGATTCAACACATTCTCATTCAATCCACCACCTTCATTATATTTTCATGCATCTACCCCTCATCTTAATATCTCTTCCTATCTATATATCAATATATCATCATTAACATCAACATTATCAATAGTATCAATATAATTAACTCAATGCACACATTAGACACCAATGATGTCGACATCCATGGACCATCTATACATCTCTTCAACCTCATTCATACATATTAATAACAATAGTTGCCACATAGTAACCAATGCAATCTCGACCACGGTATTTAGAGTGTGCCTATAACATAACTGAGAGTAGAGTGGAGTGTGCCTGTTAATGGGAGTTGCTTTGGCCTTCACAAGTCATTTTTGGGTTATTCATTTTGCTGGCTCAGGGTACACTACAATCTCTGGAGCTGCCTATGGAGTTGGCTCAGGAAGGCGCTTGAGAAGAGCTATAAATAGGCCAACCCTAAAGCCAAGGGTATTGCCCAGATTACACACAGATTGCTTGCCATTCCACAGTTTGAAGACCATATCAGACTGTGAGTCTCACGGTTAGGGCACCTAGACTCCACACTTGCACCAAAATTGGCAACCAACATTGGCGATTTGGAGTATGAGGAGAGAAGATCCCTTTAGGATCAAACTAAAGGAGTTCTGAGGTGAATCTGATCATCAATTAGGGTTACATCAGAATATGTTTTAGACTGTCCATCCCACGATTTGTCCTATACCACTCTAAGGAAGATTCAAACTATATATTGGAGATAGGCACCTTGAAGAAGAGGCAAGTGCGATGCTACCTTGGAGTCTTTGAAGGTGAACCAAATTAAAATTGCAGAACTGATAGTAGATTGGTGTGGACTTCATGCTTACTGCAATTTGGTTCATTGCTCATTGTTAGTGCACCAGAATTTACATTGGAGGGCAGCAATTACAGTCTAGGAGCAAGGCGATCCTTTCTGAAACATATTGAATGAGCATTGGTGACAAAACATTCATACTCTGGTGGTTGGATCAGACAGACCTAGGCATTGAAGAACCTATTGATTTGGGTGTTATAACATTGCATGATCCTTGAGAATAACCATTCAATAAGGCGAAGATCCACAACATCTTTTGAATAATCTCTCTTCTTAGAATTTTCGGTGTGACAGAAGCAAAGGACTGTTCACATTGGATACAACACTATATATCCTACAACATATCAGTTCCAGATCTAAATAGCAATAACCTCTGTAGTAGGGAACCGATTACAACACACCGTCATTCATACCAGGGGTAGTGCTTAGACTGGGTTGATTGGTATCAGTGAACAAATATAGCATTTTGACCAATGGGCCACCTCAGACCATATAACTATATACCAAGTGTATGCGGGAAAAGCGGGTCGATAAAACTCAAAATGCGAAAAATGAAGCTCTAGGGAGCCTTGCTCACACACCCACAGGACTTCTTGGTGCAAGCTATGGAGTAATGAACTATCACTCAGCTTCCCAAGGATGGTTCCATGGTTCTCTATCTGACACGGTCCCTCAAACCAATGTTTTTGCTCTCAGATCACTGAGCAAAATGGTTTAGGGATGGCAAATGCAAGAACGGGGGATGCTTTTGATAGATTTTAGAATGAAATGCATCCTAAGCTATGCATGATCTTAAAATGAAATAAACTAGATTATAAGATGACAAGGTTAGTATAAATACTATCCTAACATACTATATTAGTCTATGATTGAGCTAAATGATAAAGAAAGTATTCTAAACATGCATATTTAGACTATTTCCTATTGAAAAGAGAGGCTAAATGATTATCATAAATGGTATATGAAAGCTTGAATGTATTTGACTATAAGTATGATATTACAAACTTGGATCCTTTAAATGGAGGAATGAGAGCTCTATTTATAGCAAAAATAGGGCAATGGATGGCCAAGACTGAAAGGTTTAATCAAGGGTTGAGCTTGAAATTTGGGAATCCATGTTTTCAATTTGCACCAATGAAATGGTGACAAATGTCAACATAGGGTTGGGTTGAGAGAAGGGGTTGGAGGCATTAAATGCTTGAGAAGACCTTATGGTTATCTAGAGGTAAGGGTTAAACTTAAGTTAGACTTACCCATTGGATTAAGAGTTAATCCAAGGATAAACTCTTGTGCAAATGATTAAGAAATAATCATGGTCAAAGAATTAAAGGCTTGATGAGACCCTTGGGCTGGATGAAGGTTAAGCTAGGCAAAAAGTCTCTAACCATGTAAGAGGGTTGAATTAACCATTAATGGTTTGGGAGACTTTGGAAAATTAAGTGGTTGAAGACTTGAAGCCTTTAATGGTTATCAAAGACTTTAAGGGTTTGAGAAGTGACTTCCCTTTGTTTAGGGATGTGACAAAGTTTAGAAGATGGGTTAGGTTAATATAGAAGTGATTAGAAGGGTCTAGAAGAAATTAGGAAGGGGTTTAGGAAGCAAGTGGGAGATGTAGGATTTTGCAAGTGGATGGAGGGATAATAGGATTTAATTGAAATAAAGTTAATTTAATTCAATTTGGTTGTAATTTGGGGAAATTAAATAAATTAGATTTATTCAATTTAGGATAACTATTTAATTAAATTTGAATTTAATTAAAAGTGGATAGAAGGGATTTTAATTGAATAAAATGATTTATTCATTAAATGGGTATAGTGAATTTAATTGAGTAATTTACTTAATTAAATAGAGGAATACGGGTAATTTAATTAACTTGGATTTAATTAAATAGAGAAATGAACATAAAATATTCATTTAGGAATATGGTCATTTTTATACATCTACATTTTGCCCCTCTTTGAAGTGACGTGTGTGCACATGTTATTTCAAAGAAAATGATTTGTCAGATATGATGTCAAAATTTGATCAATATGATGTTGTGGATATGAAAAATTGATTTGATATGAAAATTCGATATGATGCTATGGATATCAAAAATTGATTTGATATAAAAAAATCGATATGATGCCCTAGATTTGATGAACGATATTGATGATGCCCTAGATATGAAGAATTGTTTTGATATGAAAAGTTGATATGAGATTGATGTCGATATGAAATTGATATGAAATTGATGTCTATATTTGATATGATAATGCCCCCTTAGGAGATCATTCATGCACACAAGGCATGAATGATCTCTCGAAAGAAGAAGAATGTTGTTTGAAAGATAGAAGAGTAGATACTGATGGCATGCATGGGTTTGATAAGATTGATTAGATTGATTGGAATGAGAGAAAGTCTGGTTTTAGGTATGACACCTCCTGTATAAGACATGGATGATCGAGCATCTGGTTTCAGGAATGATACCACCTGTATAAGACATGGATGATTGAGCATCTAGTTTCAAGAATGATACCGCTTGTATAAGACATGGATGATCGAGTGTCTAGTTTCAAGAATGATACCACCTGTATAAGACATGGATGATCAAGCATCTAGTTTCAGGAACGATATATCCTGTATAAGATCGATCAAAACGCCTAGTTTCAGGAATGATATATCCTGTATAAGAGCTGATCAAAACATCTAGTTTCAGGAACGATATATCCTGTATAAGAGCTGATCAAAACATCTGGTTTCAAGAAAGATACATCCTATATAAGAGCTGATCAAAACATCTAGTTTCAGGAAAGATACATCCTGTATAAGACATGATAGAAGATAGTTTGTAAGAATGATAGAAGATAGTTTGGAAGAATGATGAAGATAGTTTAGAAGAATGATGAAGATAGTCTAGAAGAATGATAGAAGATAGGTTGGAAGAATGATGAAGATAGTTTAGAAGAATGATGAAGATAGTTTAGAAGAATGATGAAGATATGAAAGTGAAGAAAGATTCCATGATGATGTGATAGATATGCATGCAAGGGATGCAATCATGAATGATGAATGATATGATATGCAACTAATTGTAAAATGATATGCAACTATGTTTTTGGAGCATCCTCATTCTGCATTTGCCATCCTGATACAACCATATGTTATTTGCTTTCGAGATAAGTGTCATCATTGAGCATTGATTTGTTGAGGATATGTTGAAAATTTATACAAGCACAATGGTATAAGTGAACCATAATGACCTGAGAAAAATTTACATGATGTTTGATTTTGCAAGATAGCACAAGCATCAAGGTATAATTGAACTAGGACAACCTGAGTGCAGATTGCGTAAACATACAAGAGTTAACCTTTGTCCCATACAAATTCAAAATGTCCTCAGCGATATGCCACCTAATTTCTTCATAGGACAAATTTGCATGGTAAAAGACTTCACTCACAGATAGAAGACAAATAAAACATCACATTCCTTCCTTGCTTCTCTAGTCGTAAGACATCCTTGAGTCACTTAGGAGATATGATAAGAAAAAATTAACAACCATAAGTAAGCATGTGTGCTATTTGGAATGTATTCTTGTCAATTAAAACATCTTGCAAATAGATTTTTGTTTAGTTGAAATTAGTTCAAGTTTGTGATGTTTAGCCTTCTCTCATTGTTGTTTGGCATTTGTTGGTTGTTTTGATCCTTTTTGTCTTGCTAGGTTTTTGGTCTGATGTTGAAAACCCTAAAGGCGAGATGCCCCCAGAGAGGCCAGGATTTTGCCCCTTGCTATTGATACTACTTCGATATGGATATGTACACTGATCACCTAGCCATGGTGGGATATTATTTGGATAATTGTTTTAGATAAACCAAGGACAGTGACTACATTAAGTGTGTCCAAGATTGATAAGCATTTGTGAATTTATGGTGATGCCTTAGATGGGTGGATATGATATGTACAATATGATTTGTGAAACATGTATTTCCATCAATTGATAAAGGTAAGGCTAACTAGAACAAAATCCAGCAGTCATACTGATTAATGTCATTGTTATGATTTGGTCGATGATTGATAAGAATGTCTGGTTTCAAAGAGTGAGTACCTCATATAAGACCGATCTGTTTGGTTTCGAGTGTACCTATCCCTATATAAGACATGTTGATCTTGATGTTGATAGATGGATTGATTATCAAGACTCGATGATTTATAGGAATATTTGGTTTCAAAGAGTGAGTACCCCATATAAGACCGATTTGTTTGGTTTCGAGTGTACCTATCCATGTATAAGACATGATTGATGTTGATGTTGATTTCGAGTAAGGAATTGATTAACAAGACATGTGATAAGTTTGATTGCAGACTTTGAGAGTTTTCCTGTTGTTGATCTGATATGATGGATGGTCCATGTGTTCATGCTTTGATTTTTTTTGATTTTGTTGATTTTTAGTTTTTGGATATTTTGATTTTTTTGAGTTTTTGGATATTTTGATTTTTTTGAGTTTTTGGATTAGAAGAAAGATGTATTTGGTTGCCCCAATGTATATCAAGACAATGAATGGATGAGTGGATGACTAAACCATTGAGGTGGGAATAGATTTGTTGTCCATAGTTTTGATCAAGATCAAGGATGAAAAACGGGATATGGATAGAGATAGGATATAGATAGCACTGGATGATGGAAGCAATGAATAGATAGGATAGATAGATATGAACTAGAGTGAAGCAAGATTGTAGAAAGAATTGGATGATAGAACAAATGAATAGATAGGATAAGGGATATGGATTAGAGGACATGGGAGATATGGTAGGAAGATAGAGTGGATGAACTTTGCCCCCAAGCATAGAGGTTACCATTTGCAAAAAGGTGATATGTAAGATTGTCATAGTATTTAGCACCATCTGAATAAGTGTTCTCAAACTTTTCAAAGATAGAGACTTAACCCACACTTAGAACCTCTGGAAATTTCAACTGAACATTTCTAGCAACAAGGAAGCAGACTCAAAAGGGAAGAAGAATCCCAAACTTGATCAAGGTACTTAGTCTTTGATTACCCATGTGTGTGCAAGTGAGTTCATTCTGGCTCATATGATCTTTGTAATCTTCAGAATCTAGCATGGCTAGCTACATGAGTTACCTTGACTTCAAAAGCATCCTGGATAGAGCCTCGTTGCCAGCGAGTGTCCATAGCCCCGATGAGGTTATCATTGTAATCTCACAAATATTGCTCCATTGCTAGCCAGGCATCCATAGCCCCAGTGGAGTTACTTGCCTATTCCCATAGCCAATCATTTTGATAGTGCATTTCATTGCATTTTGCTTTTCTTGATATTCATTTTCTTGCTCATGCTTTTGATATTTCTTTTTTCACTTTATTTTTCTTGCATTGGCTTGTAAGTGATGAAAATTACATGGGTCTGATAATTACTGTGGCGCTGAAGCAAGATTTTAGATTTTTCGCTAGCCATGTCTTCAATTTAAGAGATCACAATGATTTAGAGCAATCGATTAAGTGTATGAGATATAGTAATCAAAAGATGTCAGTACCAAGATATGATAAGTGGTTCTTTTCTGGATCGAGTGTGTATCCCAACCAAAGAAATGTTAAAGAGGAACAACCTCAGATTTTGAAGCATTTCATGAATAGATATCTAGGAAAAGGACTGAACATGAGATTAGAGCATGGGCAAGTATGTGACAAAATGACACAAATTCCTATTTCACAGATGAAGGATTTATGCAAAGGATTGAATGAAAGGGATGGAAGGATAGAAAAGAGGTGTTGGATAATAGATAGAATGTTTGAATATTTTTGTGAGGATAGAGGGAAATGTATTCAAGATGAGTGTTGGTACTTGAGAAGTGATGAAGAGATGGAGGAAAATTGAATTTTGGGACACAAGGTCCCAAAATAGATAGAGGAAATGATAGAAGAATAGTTTTGGAAAGATGTTTAGATAAAGGGTTGAAAGAATTTCAAAGATGTGCTCCTCGTTTATCTTTCTTATGGATCATTTGAGGTGATTGATTGGTGGATGGAGGGAGGTAAGGACCCAAGATGGATGAAAGAGATGGAGAGTTTGATTGTGGAATGAAAGGACCTAAGATAGATTTAGAAGAAGAAGAGTTTGAATTTGGAATGAAAGGACCTAAGATAGATTTGGAGGATGAAGAGATTAACTTTGGAATGAAAGGACCTAAAATAGATTTGGAGGATGAAGAGATTCCTTGATCTTGATCTTGACTTGGAGTAGGATCATTTGAGTTTGTGCTTTTCTCTTGATTTTGAATTAGAATAGTGGAGGATATGGAAGGAATATCATGATTTTGCTTAAGAGATGGATGTTGAATGGGACTCTGCTCTTGAGATGAAAGAGGGTCATCATGGATGGAATACCAAAATTTTAGGGGATCATCATAAGATTCTTGATAGGTGGGATCTTGATCTAAGATGGGATCAGCTTGGGAAGTCATGATATTGTGATCTTGATTTATGTTAGGACTCATTTCCTTTGACTGAGTTTCCTTTTTTTTTTTCTGGTTTGATAATGAATGGTTATATGAATGATCAAAGTTGATGTTTTTGATAGGTTTATTTAGAGAAATTTACTCCTATTGATAAGGGTCTTAGGACTAGGTTGTCTCTTCTTTAACTTAGTTTTGTGATGAAGACTTGTTCATCTCAAAATATGAGGAGTGGTCATACATGAATGATCAATGGTTTCCTTCGATGTTTGGATTGAGATACTTCGTTTGGAAACTTAAGTCTACTTTTATCAAATGAAGGTTTAGATGCCCCCTCATGACAAAGTGTGTCAAATGATATAGATAAAGTCTCCCGATATGGAAACTTGATTTGACAACTTAAGGTTTAAACTTGGTATGTTGTTTGATAGAATCCTTTAGATGATGGACCTTTTGATCAAGGTGATGATAATACCTAATTTTGATAGGATAAAGTCTTATCTTTAGCTAGTTTTGGATTTGACAACTTTTGTTCTAAGACTGACTGGCTTGATTTGGAAATGATTTCTCTAGTGTTTTGATTTGATTTCTTATGATCGTGTTTGATATTGGACTTGAAAGGATACTCAAGAAGTTTGAAAACTTTTTCTAGAAAGGCTTGTTTTGCTCTCTGGTTTTCTGAGTTTTGACCATGCGCTAAGCCAGAGACTAGATGCGCTAAAAAAATTCTCAACGTGCTAGAGAAAAGACTCCATGCGCTACACTGCCCCCTGATACACGCTAACTGGTTTATTTTTCTTTTTCCTTGGTTCAAAAAGGTCATGCGCCAATATGGGCCACCAATGCACTAAATGTGAAACCCTACATGCTAAAGTTTGGCTTCCACGTGCTAAGCTGATGCTTCAATGCGCTAAACTATTTTCAAAATGTGCTACTTGAAACTGCTAGAATTGGATTTCTATGAAGTGCTAATGTTAAGACTTAATGTGCTAAGGTGAAGGTTTAATGCACTAAAAGATGGTGCCCACATGCTAAGAAGTTACTCTCATGCGCTAAACTGCTCTGATATATTTTCACTTGGTTGTTTTTCTGTGATTTTTGGAATTTTTAACACTTGTGATTTTGATGGATGATTTCTTTTTGGATACTCAAGCTTAATAAGTCGAATAGATAAAATCTTGATTACTTGATTTGGTATTCCCCTAATCTTGTTGGATGAAAGTCTTTCCTAAAGATAGTTGAAATGTTGATAACCATCTCAAAAGATGTTCTGTTGGATATGGAAATCTTCTCCACTTTATGATTTTTCCTTGTTTGAACTGACTTTTGAGTTTGATTGTTGGATACTTTGCAAGATATTTTAACATTTGTGACAAGAATACATAGCACACATGAAGATAATGATCATCCTAATGCTAAACATTAAGTGTATATTATTTTGAGGATGTGTTCAAATCCTCAATGTTATCACTGGTTTGATTTACAACAAAAGACACATCAGATAGACTCTTTATTCAAAGGTCATTGACAATATCATAGCCCACTAGTCTCGATACTCCGTCAGCTCAAACAACCTTGTCACCCCCTAGGGGCGCCCACTTTTTTGTCTTTTGTCAGAAATTAACTCAAAGTGAATTGCTTCACAATTGAGTAGCTATCTTGGGAGATATATGGTGAGTAATCTTGGGGGCGGATTCTTCCCCACCCTTGCACTATGATATTGCCAATGTTTGGCGACTGACTCGGTTCAAAGTTTCTAATGCTAAGGTTCTTAGTCAGGCTTCCTGTTTGGCCGTCAGTGATAAACTCCCTTAAGAGGCTTCCCAACCTTTAGAAAAAAGGCTTTACGTATCTTGAGGATACTGGGGGAAGGCTAATTGCTACGCGCAACCATTGAAAAGGACTTTCGTCACTTTCCACTTTTGATTATAGTGGTTTGGAACACTTGGCATCAAAGTCGTTTCCCACTTAGGTCATTCCCCTCACATAGGCCAAAGAATGGTTTTAAGAGTTTTTCAACCCCTCGAGAAGGTAGGCCTGCTAAAGGATGTAAATGCTTGAAGTACATAAAGCTTAAGAGTAGTTTGGTTTTTTGATCACCCAGTTAAGGGGAGAGCATATACCTTCCACTTACGAGACAAGGCAAACAAGGTTATTTTTAGCCTTCAAGACAATGATTTGCTAACTTCTATTTGGAGATGTTGCTCCAAAAAGCATGGTGTTCTTTTTTTTATCTTTCATAGCAAAAGGTGTATTTCTGAAAACCTTTGAAAAATAAGCCTGGTCAACAAAGTAAATCATGATGTTTGGTCAACAAAATTAAACTCGATAGGGGAAAACTTTCCCTTTTTGCCTTGTACAAAATGAAGATGAGGTTCTTTTACTTTGCAAATTGAAGTGAATCCTTTTAAACACAAAAGGATGGTGAGGTTCTTTTTAAAACTTTTGCCAAAGTAAAGATTGTTGGTTCTTTTTAGAGCTTCCAAAAATGAAGTGTTTTTCCTAATTTGCAAGAACGAAAGGTTTGCTTTGTTGTTCTTTTTACCATGCAATAAAGAAAGATGAATTTTCTTTTAAAACACCAAAAAGGAAGGCATGAAGTTCATTTTATGCATCCAAAAGAAATGATGAGTTTATTTTAAGCTTTTGCAAAAAAAGAAAGGTGAGTTCTTTTTACTAACTTTGAAAGAAAGCAAAGAAAACTAGACCAATTCCTTTTGTTCCTGCATAAAAATGTTAGAACCTGCACACAATCAGTTAGCAGAAAAAAATCAAATCATCATGGTGGGCTTCACAAGCCTAAATTATAATCTTGGTTACAATTTTTACAATCTTGATCCTGAAATGCCCTAAAATTTCACTAAGTTTGAAATTTGGAGGATCTTCCAAAAACTAGATTTTGCATTATAACTCCTAGAGGTCCGAAACCCCTCTCAAACATCCTGACAATATATATGGAATATAACTTAAAGTATAAGAAAGAGAAAAGAGAAGAGGAAATGTCACTATATATATGGAATATAACTTAAAGTATATGGAATATAACTTAAATGTTATATTCCATATATATTTTGCCTCCCACAAGCCTAATTTTTGACTCTGTCATAAATTTTTGCCTCTGCCAACTCTATGCTCTAAACTATTGCACGGATGTGCTAAGAAATAATGTCTATGCACTATTATGTGCCCTAAATGTGCTAAGCTATTTTCCCAACCTGCTACTCTATTTTTCTCCCACGTTGATACCTACAGGAAAAGATTAGTGGAAGTCATGTGCTAAAGAAAGGACTTCACACACTAGAGTATAGACCCCACACGCTAAACAGTAAGCGGGATGCACTAGACTGTTAACCGGATGCACCAGGGAATGTTTCCCACATGATGATTTTCATTTTCCATGGACCTGCAAAAGTGGATATATTTCAAAACTGGTTAGATATATGGGGTAATGCCCCATGGTGGGTGCCAGAAATGTATGGGGGTCGATAGAACTCAAAATGCGAAAAACGAAGCTCTAGGGAGCCTTGCTCACACACCCACAGGACTTCTTGGTGCAAGCTATGGAGTAATGAACTATCACTCAGCTTCCCAAGGATGGTTCCATGGTTCTTTATCTTACACGGTCCTTCAAACCAATGTTTTTGCTCTCAGATCACTGAGCAAAATGGTTTAGGGATGGAAAATGCAAGAGCGAGGGATGTTTTTGATAGATTTTAGAATGAAATGCATCCTCAGCTATGCATGATCCTAAAATGCAATAAACTAGATTATAAGATGACAAGGTTAGTATAAATACTATCCTAACATACTATATTAGTCTATGATTGAGCTAAATGATAAAGAAAGTATTCTAAACATGCATATTTAGACTATTTCCTATTGAAAAGAGAGGCTAAATGATGAGCATAAATGGTATATGAAAGCTTGAATGTATTTGACTATAAGTATGATATTACAAACTTGGATCCTTTAAATGGAGGAATGAGAGCTCTATTTATAGCAAAAATAGGGAAATGGATGGTCAAGATTGAAAGGTTTAATCAAGGGTTGAGCTTGAAAGTTGGGAATCCATATTTTCAATTTGCACCAATGAAATGGTGACAAATGTCAACATAGGGTTGGGTTGAGAGAAGGGGTTGGAGGCATTAAATGCCTGAGAAGACCTTATGGTTATCTAGAGGTAAAGGTTAAACTTAAGTTAGGCTTACCCATTGGATTAAGAGTTAGTCCAAGGATAAACTCTTGTGCAAATGATTAAGAAATAATCATGGTCAAAGCATTAAAGGCTTGATGAGACCCTTGGGCTGGATGAAAGTTAAGTTAGGCAAAAAGTCTCTAACCATGTAAGAGGGTTGAATTAACCATTAATGGTTTGGGAGACTTTGGAAAATTAAGTGGTTCAAGACTTGAAGCCTTTAATGGTTATCAAAGACTTTAAGGGTTTGAGAAGTGACTTCCCTTTGTTTTGGGATGTGACAAAGTTTAGAAGATGGGTTAGGTTAATATAGAAGTGATTAGAAGGGTCTAGAAGAAATTAGGAAGGGGTTTAGGAATCAAGTGGGAGATGTAGGATTTTGCAAGTGGATGGAGGGATAATAGGATTTAATTGAAATAAAGTTAATTTAATTCAATTTGTTTGTAATTTGGGGAAATTAAATAAATTAGATTTATTCAATTTAGGATAACTATTTAATTAAATTTGAATTTAATTAAAAGTGGATATAAGGGATTTTAATTGAATAAAATGATTTATTCATTAAATGGGTATAGTGAATTTAATTGAGTAATTTACTTAATTAAATAGAGGAATACGGGTAATTTAATTAAATTGGATTTAATTAAATAGAGAAATGAACATAAAATATTCATTTAGGAATATGGTCATTTTTATACGTCTACACTAGGGGCAGTATTGTTCAAATCAGTCATGTAGGGCCTCCACAACATTTGCAAACAACCTCGCCTATCCGGTGATTGATCTACAACTGATTAGTGAAGATGTTGTCATTTGGTTTGGAGATCAGCATTTGGGAGGAGGTTTTCAGACTGTTAGTAGCAGATAACTTTGTCATACTCAGAATTTTTTGTGACAGCAGTAAAGGATGACACCTACCAATCTTCTTGAGGTTCATTGCTAGTAAATGTTTTCTTGCATTTTCATCGCTACAGTTGGGGTAACATCAAATCAGCATAATACAATGATCGGATAATACAGTGATCGGACATGGCTGATAGAGGACATTTGGGTTCATGGGCGAATGTGGGTAGGGAAGACCCACCTCATGTTCCACAGTGGGTTTACATGAAAGGCAGATGGAAGGACATGACAATATAGGTAAACCAAAGCGGAAATAACAAGGTTTTTCAGCTAGCTTCAAAATACTTTCAAGTCTTCTTTGGGAACAGATGCAGTTTGGCATGGAGGTAGAATAACAATGGAAGGAGATTCACTCAAGGGCGTTTTAATAATGGTTTGAATCATGAGAATTCTAAGAAGCAATTTAAGGGATTTTTGAGGAAATGGTCTTTGGATCTGGGAAATCAGCGAATGTTTGCTAGGGTTGTTGGCTTGGCAAATAAGGAGATTGCAACTAGGGTTTCTGTTTCCTCACACCAAGTGGGAAATAAGGTAAATTTGAACCTCAAGGAAGCTAGTCCAGAAAAGGTAAGTAAGATTCCATCTGATCTTATTATGCCCGAGGTTTCTTCATCACAGGTTTGGGCTCCTATCCCTTGTATCGATCTTTTGTGTTCTTATGTTGATAAGAAAGCAAATTGTTTGCATACGAATGCTATTTCTAGGGAAATTTGGGGTGATCAAATTAGTTTGTTAAAGCTTTATCATAAATTGTAGAAAATATGGGGGGATATGCATTATTTTCAATTATTGTCTGTGAATGCTTTTATTATTGTCTTTGATTCTCCTTCTTTCAGAGATGAGGTATTAATAACTTTGCATCATTGGTTTGGAAAACATTTAATTTCAATTGCGGCTTAGAAACCTTTTTTTGTTCCTTCTTGGTCTAGTTCAAAACTTATTCCTTTCTGGTTTGGTTTACCTAAAATTCCTTTTGAATTTATGGATCTAGATGTTCTTGAGAAAATTGGAAATACTATTGGAACTTTTTTAACATATAAAATGGACTTTGTGGAGGGGGAGGTTCTAGTAAAAATTTGTGTTCTTACTAACCCTAAAAATGTTTGCCCCCATACTTGTAATATCAAGTCTCATGATGGTATTTGGCACCAATCAATTGAGAAAAACCAACAGGTTTTTAACATCTAAAATGGACTTTTGGATGCTCCTTTACTTATGGATTTTAAGAAAAACTAGCAGGTTGTTGACTTTGTCCCTAGATCCCTTAATAAAGATAGTTTGTCAGTGGGACCTTCGATTGAAGGATGTTGAAATGTCTCTTTGCATAAATTGGTAGAAATAGGTCGCATTAATCTTGAAAATAATCCATTGTGTTGTAGTTCTGGGAAACCAAATGACCACACTTCAGGTTTGGTCTCACTTTCATCTTTACTGAAGACATTTTCTAATAATGGGGGTATAGTGGATGGTAATCCCCTGATGAATGGAGTAGATCACCCATTGATGATAGATTGCCCTAAGATGCCAAATAATCACACAAAGGGTAAGGACGACAATTTGCCTTCATGCACTCAAAAGGAGGTTTTGGATTCTTCAAAGAATGTGAATTTAGATAAAAACGTAGTGGTTGATATGGAAACTATTAAACAAGTACCTGCCATAGGTTTTCCTAATAATTCTTCTTTAGTTCCGGAAATTAAGAATTTGGTGTCTAATAATTCCCCTCTAAATTTTGAAATTAATATGGCTAATGAATCTTCCTTAGGGAATAGTAATCCGTCAAAGGTTGACCTTGTTATTATGCCAGATGAGAATCTGGTTCAGCAAGTACATGATATTTTTAACAATCATGCACATCAAATGGATGAGGGTATTACTGATAGAGTTGTTTGTTCAATTGAGAATGATTTGGGGGGTATAAACTCGACCCTTCCAATTTCTACATCTACTAATCCTTTTGTGGTTTTGGCTACAACAGAGTTGGGTTTTGAAGATAATCCATTTATCCTGGCTTCTCCAAAGTCATGCAAGAGTTTACCAATTGTCCAAACAACTCCAGTTTTTTCACCATCGGTGGTTTCTCCTTGGAGAGGTAGGCCTCCAAATAATCTTAAGACTCAAATGGAAATTGATGCTAGACTTCAAAAGACTTTGTCCCTTTCTCCTACTGGTGGGCAAGGGAGGCATTTGGTCTCTCTTAGTAGGCCTAAGAAAACATGCCTAACTCCTGTAAGTGTAAAAAGAAAGAGGAGTAAAATATTCATGACTAGTCCACCTGTGACAAGATTAGGGGCTGTGAAATGTAATTTGCAAGGTTGCTTTGGGGAAAGCAAAAATTCTCTGATTATTGGGAAGAGGGGAGCTTCAGCCTCCCCTTGAGGACATTGAAAATTATTTCTTGGAATGTTAGGGGCTTAAATACCCCTAACAAGAGATGCTTAATTAAGTCCCAAATGGACTTAATTAAGTGTGATATTTTTATGTTGCAAGAAACAAAGTTGTCAAAGGAGTCTGCTGATTTGGTTTTTTCATCTTGGAGGTGGATTTTTCTTTCTTCTCCAACTTGTGGTGCTTCAGGAGGTTTGGCTGTGCTTTGGAATAATTATAATATGGAGGTACAGTTAGTGGCATCTGCTACAAATTGGATGTTGGCTTTAGTTATAAGCAAGATTTCGAATGTTAAATTCTAGCTTTTTAGCATTTATGCTCCATCAAGAATTCAAGGGAAGAGTAAGTTATGGGGTGAATTAAAGAGGATTTCTTCTCCCTTAAAACATGGTTCCTTTATTATCTTCAAGGGTGATTTTAATGCTATCACTGATTTAGATGAGAAAAGAGGAGGTGTTTTCCCTAATAAAAGGATTATGGATGACTTTGGGGATTTCATTTCTGATATGAGCCTTTTTGATTGTAAGTCTCAGAATGGGGTTTTCACATGGACAAACATGAGAAGGGATTTTTCTCAGATTGCTGAGAGATTAGATTGGTTTTTGTTATCTGAGAATTGGATTGATTCAGATTTTGAATTCTTTTCCTCTATTCTACCGGTCTTAGGTTCTGATCATTTTCCAATTTCCCTTTAAGTTATTGAGGATAGGGATTCTTTTAAGTCTCCATTTAAATTTGAGCCCATGTGGTTTAGGGATTCTTCCTTTTTGTCTCTACTTATGAAATGGTGGAATTCTGCTCCTTTTTGTTCTAGGTCCCGTATGTTTCAGATTGCTAAGAAGTTAAGTTATTTGAAATTGAATATTAGGGAATGGAATATCTCGCATTTTAAGAACATTTTTCAGGAGAAACAAAGAATTCAAGATACGATTGAGTGTTTTAATACTCATGTGCTTCAACATGGTATGGTGCCACAAGTTTTTGACGAATTGAAGTCACTAAAAGTACAACTTGAGGAGGTGTTAGCTAGAGAGAAAATCTATTGGAGACAGAAATCTAGAGAGATATGGCTTTCAAATGGTGACAGGAACACAAATTTTTTTCATTCTTCAACTAAGATTAAATGATGTAAGAATAGGATATCTTGTATTTAGTGTCAAAATGGGAATTTATTGACAGAGCCACAAGACATTGCTTTAGAGGCAGTTAGGTTTTTTAAGTCATTATTATCTTCGGAAAATGGAAATCTTAGCAATGATATTATATCTAATATTCCTCCTTTAGTATCTTTGGAAGACAATAAGATGTTTATGTCTCCCTTTTCCTTAGAAGAAGTTAAGAGTGTTGTCTTTGCCATGAATCCGGTTAAAGCCTCGAGGCCAGATGGTTTTACTCCTTTATTTTTTCAAAAATGTTGGGATTTTGTGGGAAATGATGTTTTATTGGCTCTCGAGGAATCTAGGAGAAATAGGTCCATTTTAAAAGAACTTAATGCTACAATGATTGCAATTATTCCTAAAAAAGAGGATACTAAGAATTTTGCTGACTTCCGCCCCATTGCTTTATGTAACACTTTGTATAAGATATTTACAAAGGCAATTTCCCTTAGGTTGGCAAAAATTCTACCTAGGATCATTTCATTGGAGCAAGGTGGTTTTGTTCCTTGAAGGGAGATGACAGAGGGTGCAACTATAGCACATGAGGTGCTGCATTCTATTTCCACCCAAAGAACCCCAGCCATGATACTTAAACTAGACATGATGAAGGCTTATGATAGAGTAGAGTGGGGGGCTTTATATGTTGTTTTTGAGAAGTTAGGTTTTTCCATTACCTAGGTCAAATGGATTCATGCATGGATTTCTTTTGCAAGATTCTTGGTTTTAATTAATGGTTCTCCTTGTGGTTTTTTCACTTCCTCTAGGGGTTTGAGACAGGGAGATCCCCTTTCTCCCTTTTTGTTTATTCTCCTAGTTGAAACCTTTAGTTGGGCTATTAGGGCTGCTAAAGTGAGGGGGCTTTGGAAAGGTATAAGGATTCAAAATATTCCCCAAAGTATTTCTCATTGTCTCTTTGTAGATGATACTCTATTATTTGGACATGCTTCGTTAGTTGAGGCAAAAGTGATTAAAGGAATAATACAAAATTATGCATCATTTTCTGGTCAGAAAGTGAATGGTGATAAATCAAAGATTTTTTTCCTTAATGCATCACAACTGGTTCAGCATAGGTTGCAATCCTTTTGGGGATTTGAGACTAGAAATCTTCCATGTTCTTACCTTGGGATTCCTTTCTTTGTTAAACAAGATAAGATTGGTTTCTGGGATAAGATTATTTCGGTCATTTCTAAAAGAATTCTCTCATGGAATCATAGATGGTTAACTTTGGCCGGTAAAATTGTTCTCATCAAGTCTGTTTTGAATGTTGTTCCCATATATCTCATGTCTATTTTGAAGTCTCCAAAAGTAGCCATTGTTAGTTTATAGGATACTCTTAGAGATTTTCTTTGGAACAATAATAAAGATGGCAAGAAGAAACTCCCTTTAGTTGCATGGGATAAGGTATGTTTGCCTAAGGAACTTGGGGGAACAAGAATTCGGAGTCTAGAGAATCAGAATTTAGCCTTAGGTGCTAAGTTGGTTTGGAAATTATATGACAAGCTTAGCTCCTTATGGGCACAAATTATGTTTGCCAAATATTTAAATAATGGACTGAGAGAGTACATTTTTAAAGTCTCAAATTTGCCTTTGGGTTCTGCTATTTGGAATTTCCTTTGTAAATGTAGATCAGTTATTTTGCCTCATCTCTCATGGATTGTTCATAATGGTAGAAAGGTTAGATTCTGGGATGAAGTATGGAATGGACACACACCTTTGGTGAATATTAGGGATTGGTCTCCTCTGATCACTGTTCTTTCCTCCCTTTGGGGTGTTTTTGTAGCAGATTATTTTGAAATTGTGACTAGTGGACCCCTTAAGCTAGCTAGATGGAAGTCAATTGATTTCTTAGATGTTGATCAAAGCATGAAATTAGATTTTGAAAAGATTTTGGGGGATATAATTGTATTTCTTTCTAATTTTGAGGATGAACTTATTTGGACAAAGAATATTTCTGGTAAGTACACTATTAAAGATGGTTACAACTCTCTTATGGTTGCTAAAGATTTATCTTCTTGGCCTTATAAGTTGTTTTGGCATTCGTCTTGTCTTCCCAAAGCTGGATGGATCTTTGAAGCATATTCTATGTAATTGTGATTGGAACTATGTACCTTATATCATGAGAAGGATGTAATTGTATGGAATATATGTATCTGGTACCTTGAGATCATGATGTAATATAGTAGGTAATGAGTATTGTAATCATTGTAATTGTCATGTTGTAATTGTATATTCATTATGATTATAATATTAGATTGAAAGGAATCCATGAATGAGTAATGTTATTAGATCAGTCTATGTGTACTTATGGTTGTGGTGAGAGAGTTAGATGATCATGTTGGTACTCTTTAAAATAAATATATGTGAGTAGCTTATAGGTATGAATGATTTAAAGGAAATGAAATAAGTTTACCTTATGAGATGATTGCATGGAAAAGATAATATTATTATGTTAGATTGTTTTAAAAGGGGATTAGGAATATTTGGTTTGGTGCCCTAAAATGAATCCAAGAGTTAATGGGAATATGTAGGATTTGCATTTGATGGTGATTATGGATGTGTTTATATGTTATGTGTTGTTAAGTAATGACGTTGAGATACCCTAGGGATAGATAGTTTTTGTATTGTTATTTCTAGTTGTGTATTATGATGTTAAGAATACAATTTTGTTTAAGTTATTTATGATTGCATGTTATGTTATGATTAATGCACATGTGTAAATGTATCTTGTGTGTTGCATTAGTAGATAATTGGGTAAAAGCACAATGTTGTGTCACATTTTTATAAATTAAACTTTGAAATGATGTAAATTGACCAATTGTAGCAATATTAATGAAATTTATGTCCATTATTTTTTTAAAAAATTAGGACAAAAATTGATATTTTTTTTATAATTTCAAAGACAAATTTTTCATTGCTAAAAAATGTTGAAAATCAGGGGTTCTAGTTGGTGCCACACAACAAAATGAAAATTGACTTCTTTTTTCTGATTTTTTTTTCCAAGTAGAGAACATATATATGTAGTGTTAAAAAAAAAAAAATTAAATTTTCATGTATATTTTTCTCGTTATAATATATTGAAGTCCAACATAGCTAAATTTGACAGTTTTTGGCTGACGCCACCTCTTGACTAGTAAATTTATCACTAACCAAAAACAAAAAATACCCTTTTCGAGAAGATTCTCTCATCTAGTGAAAAATTATTTTTTTTATTTTTTTTTACTTTTATTCAATATTTATTTTTTTAATTTTGAATCAGCCTCTTTTTTTACTTTAAAAAGCTACTTGCAATGTTTAATTAATAAAAAATATTTAAAATTATCAAAATAGGAAAATAAATTAGATAACCAGATTTGTGACTTCGATATTTGCAAAATGGTATTTTGCGTTTTTTGAAAAAAAAAATCAAATTGATGAAAAATTAGCCAGAAGTTGAATCAGGCAAAAATGCACAAAAAAGTGGCCTTTTTTGTGCCACATGAAAGGCCACATAGGATAGTTTGACTGAATTGAGTTCTGTCGAACTACCCTTAGTTTTGACATTTCAAAAAAATTGATTTTTTTTTATAGTGGCTTTTCAACTAAGGGAGTTCGGCTAAATTGAGTTCGGTTGAACTCAGTTTGGCTAAACTCCTAGTGCCATTTCGGCGCCACTTGGTGGCATGCAACCGAGGAGTAGTTTGACCAAACTCGGTTTTGGCAAACTACCCTCTGTTGGTCCAAAGTGTGACATAGCTCCATGCTTTTTCCCATTTAAAAAAAAATTATCTCTATTTGTTCGTTAGATTAGTTATTTTCTCTAGGGTTTTATGACGAGCATTACAACTTGTCTTTGAGAATATTTTCATGATGTTCAACAAATAGATAAACAACAAACTCAAAAGAATAACTCTTTTTCCATTGATTAGAACAAAAATATTCAAATCCTTTTGGTTGTGACTTTTACCACATCTATGGACTTAAAATAGCAATTCATCCTCTAGGTTGACATTGGTTGTAGCTTGGAAAATTTAGATCGAGGCAGCTAATTCATAACAAACAATCTCTCTATCAAATGGAAGCATGTTTTCTCAATGCAATCACAAGAATCTCTAATCTTCTTCTATAATTTAAATTTATTGATGTTCTTCAATTCTCAACAACTAGCACTTTCCTAATCTTACTACTATTATACCAATTGTAGAATCTAAAAAACCAAGAACAAATACAAATTGTAAAAAATATAGATATTTATAACACACACAATATTATTTATTCAATTTGTAATAGTTATTATATTTTGCCTCATTACGTATCTTTCTCTAACTTATTAAACTTGTTTTAGACTTAATAGATTAAAAAAAGGGGATCCCTATAGAGAGAAATTAGTTCCAAAAATTAGATTGGAAGGAGACTTGATGTTCCATCCATCTATTAAGCCTTTTTTGTATAGTGTGACGATTGGAAAATTTAAAAAATAAATTCCTACAAAATAAATCATCAAACTACGCATGGAAATAAAACAACAAGTTTATTTGCATGGTTGTGGGCATGCTAGTCCTCCAACTAGTAGAACTAGATTGACCAATAAGTTTAACACTAGTTACTTACCTACTTCCCCTTGATACTAAGACAATTTTATCTTGTACCTTTGAAAATTGAATCTTAACAACTCAAGCTGACCTTGTTGTACAAGATAACTCAATGTAGAAAAATCCAAACCTTTGCAACTATTGATCTTTAAGAATCTCTTAAAAATCCCCAATAAATATCAAAACAGAAAACTAAAAAATTGTGACTTCTTTTTTCATTGTTAAAAATAAAATATTTATATCCTTTTGGTTGTGACTTCTAGTAAATATATAGATTGAAAACAAATATCACACCTATATTAACATTAGATGTATAGAAACTTAAAATTGACTAATCAATTTAATCAATTTTAAATCCCGTAACCGCTTATATTAATAAAACAACTCATTATTTAATTAAATATAGCATCTTATCCTTTCTAGCTAAATTAATTTAATTAATGTTTTTGTATCCTTTAGCTTATTAATTGATTAGCCTTTTAATTAATAATTACCCCTTAAGTCCTTCTTCTATTAAATAAAATAACCCATTTATTTTATTTTATTCATTTTATCCTTTTAATCTAATACTTGAATTAATTAATTAATTCCCCCACATGTCTCCTAACCTAAACCACCTTCTAACCCAACCCCTAACCCAACCTTTGGGGTTCTAACTAAACCTACCCTCCTAACCAACCCTATCCCTTCCAACCTCCCCCCTCACATCTGTGTGCATATTCCTAATTTCCTAATATTTAGGAAATTGAAATCAATTTTGGGTGGCCATCTCCCAAAATTGACATGTCTCCTCTAGGGAAACATGTCACTCCCAGTTGAACCACTTGTCCTCTTTAGGACAAGAGTGGAGTTTAATTCTACATGGCACCCTTAGGATTGCTACTTGTCCTCCTTAGCACAAGTTTTGCATATTTAGAACCCTCTCGCATCCATCCATTTTCTATTTAAGCCCTCTCTTTCCCAAGCATTTGATCCACCTTTCTATATCCATATCATTGTACTGCAACATTTTTATCCATCCTTTCATGCTCATAACATTACAATGTTAGTTTTCATACCCACATCTCATCATCCTACACTCATGTTTTGAATATAATTTGTATAACCCCACATAATGGAGCAATATCAAGCATTCAATATGTCATCAAGCACACATCAAATTGCAAGATAATCAAAACAAGGAATCGAATGGAGTTTTCATTTTCTATTTTTTATGTCAATTATTATTCATTTATTTCTTTTTAGCATCCCGATCATGATTTATTTGATTCATTTGTGATTTATTGGTTGTGATCATAGTTAGTTCAATCGTTTTATATTCGCACTCATATTTTTGTCACACATTTTTTGGTATGCCTGGTTGGACCAACTCCATGGTTCATTTTAATCTTTTGGTTTTGTTTTAGTGTTTTTAATCACATGTAATTTGATTCTTGGAGGTGGGAAAATGCATTCCTACTACTCTATTTGTGAAATTACGTATGGAATTTCACATTACTGATTTCTATTTTGCATTCATACAATCAGAATTTCATATGCACTTATGCAAAATTTCATATTCGCCTAGTTAGTGTTTCACATATGTTTAGATCCTCAATCACATTTGTATGTTGAATATTTCACATGCACTATACATAAAGGGTAGTGAGTTTTATGTTTCAATTTTATTGTTTCTTGTATCGTGTGTCAATTCATGATGCCTATATTGGATATTGTTGAGGAGTTTGCTAGAATGATGTTTTGTCATTGATGTCAACATATCCTTTTGTGTATTCCAGTGTTGCAGTCAGATTAAATGAGTTGGTTTGGTCAGGGTGTTTTAGATGAATTGTTGCAATTTAATGGGTTTTGAGATGCTTATGTCTAGTTGATTCAATAGAAGTTTCAGTGGTTTGCATGATATTTTTCTTATTGTGTGATCTGGTATTATGGTTCATATTTAGTTGTTCATGTTATTCAGTACTTTGGATTTTGCTCCGCAATGCTCCAGAATTGCAATATCTTTCTTTGTAGTTTTGGCAGATTGTTTGGGATGTTCAGGTGTGTCCTCAATTCATATGGTTCGTGATTTAGAAGTCTGCAAGTGAATCATTCAGTTTGTCAGTGAGTTGAGTTGATGTTCTTGAGGTTCGGTATAATGATGATAGATTCTAGTAAGTGGTGATATTGTGGTTGTTTCTGTAATGATTCTCGTTTCTTTTGGATGTTTCTAATTCATGTTCTATCTATATTGTTGGTCTGGATTAATCGTTATGTGCGATATTGATCATTTTCTTGATCTAGTGGTGTTCTTTTTGGTATGCAATATTTATGGTTATTGTAGCATGTTGCCAATGATCAAGGCATAATTATTAGAGGTGTTTCATGTTCTCTATGATGATTTGGGTCTAGACCATGTCTTAGCCAACATTGTTTTTGTCCACATGTGTCGTTGTAGTGTGTGATGTTATTATTTTGAAATTTGTGTTGAGGGTTCAGCCAACCTTGAAATATAGGTTGATGAACTGTATAAATACATGAAATATTCATTTGAGAGATGTATCTACATGTACAAATATCATTTTGATCTTTTAGTAATAGAGGAGAAAAGAGAAGAAGTGTGAAGGAGTGTGTAGAAATGTTATTAACCAGAACTATAACCTAGCATGAGGAGATGCTATTTTCACAATTCATGTAATCTTGATTGTTTTCTGAATCTTGTAAGGCAGTGGGCTCTAGGGATTGTGCTTGAATGCATGTGCATTCCCCATTTTAATATTTCACTTACTTCTAGTAGGGTATTATCTCATTGTGGTTAGGTTTCCATTGTGGTTTTTCCCTTAGCCGATTTTTCCATGTCAAAAATCTTGGTGTTATGTGTGATATTGATGTGGTGTTGTTTCATGTTTAGATATTAATTATTAGATCTGATTTATGGTATAAGTTGCAAAAAAAAAATTACAAACTCATTCACCCCACCCCTTAGTTTGTTTTTGGTTGCCAACAATTGGAATCAGAGCTAGATCCCTTGAAAGAAGCTTGACCTATTGAGGGAGATCCGAGATGGCAACCTTTTCTTTCAAGAAGGACATCTCAAGGTTTGATGGAATGAATTACACTCTCTAGAAGAATTAGATGCAAGTTTATTTAAGATGCATAGGAGATGAGCATTGGAAGGTCACTAAGAATGTATAAAATGTTCCGCACAATGGTCCTACTACTCTGAACAAAGT